>NW_026278476.1:0-30000 GCF_023373465.1 Oncorhynchus keta | reverse complement strand
TAGACTAGTGGTTAGAGTGGAGGGCGGCAGGTAGACTAGTGGTTAGAGTGGAGGGGCGGCAGGGTAGACTAGTGGTTAGAGTGGAGGGGTGGCAGGGTAGACTAGTGGTTAGAGTGGAGGGGGCAGGGTAGACTAGTGGTTAGAGTGGAGGGGTGGCAGGGTAGACTAGTGGTTAGAGTGGAGGGGTGGCAGGGTAGACTTGTGGTTAGAGTGTAGGGACGGCAGGGTAGAATAGTGGTTAGAGTGGAGGGGCGGCAGGTAGACTAGTGGTTAGAGTGGAGGGGTGGCAGGGTAGTCTAGTGGTTAGAGTGGAGGGGCGGCAGGTAGACGAGTGGTTAGGTGGAGGGCGGCAGGGTAGACTTGTGGTTAGAGTGGAGGGGCGGCAGGGTAGCCTAGTGGTTAGAGTGTAGGGACGGCAGGGTAGCCTAGTGGTTAGAGTGGAGGGGTGGCAGGGTAGCCTAGTGGTTAGAGTGGAGGGGCGGCAGGGTAGACTAGTGGTTAGAGTGGAGGGGTGGCAGGGTGCCTAGTGGTTAGAGTGGAGGGCGGCAGGGTAGACTAGTGGTTAGAGTGGAGGGGCGGCAGGGTAGACTAGTGGTTAGAGTGTAGGGACGGCAGGGGAGCCTAGTGGTTAGAGTGGAGGGGCAGCAGGGTAGACTAGTGGTTAGAGTGGAGGGGCAGCAGGGTAGACTAGTGGTTAGAGTGGAGGGATGGCAGGGTAGCCTAGTGGTTAGAGTGGAGGGGCAGCAGGGTAGACTAGTGGTTAGAGTGGAGGGGCAGCAGGGTAGACTAGTGGTTAGAGCATTGGACTAGTAACTGGAAGTTTGCAAGTTCAAATCCCTGAGCTGACAAGGTACAAATCTGTCATTCTGCCCCTGAACAGGCAGTTAACCCACTGTTCCTAGGCTGTCAGTGAAAATAATAATTTGTTCTTAACTGACTTGCCTAGTTAAATAAAGGTAAAATAAAAAATAAAATTAACCTCCTCATCAGGCCTACCACTGTAGTGTCAACAGCAAACTCGATGGTTGAGTTGGAGACGTGTGTGGCTAAGCGTGATCTCTCAGCTGTCTCCTGAGGTCACGATCCGCTCCTTCGGGCGGAACAGGGAGAACCGGAGGTCGGGCTGAGCACATACCCCTGTGGGCTCCGTGTTGAGAATCAGTGTTTACGGAGGTGTTGTTGCCTACCTTCACCACCTGGGGGCAGCACATCAGGAAGTCCAGGACCCACAAAAAGGGTTCAGTCTGTCCAGGACTACCAGGAACTACCATTTCATCTCCTACAGCCGTTTGTCTGTCCAGGACTACTGGGAACTACCTTCACCACCTGGGGCAGCACATCAGGAAGTCCAGGACCCACAAAAAGGGGTTCAGACCCAGGGTCCCGAGCTTAGTGATGGGCTTGGAGGGCATTATGGTGTTGAAGGCTCAGCTGTAGTCGATGAACAGCATTCCTCTTGTCCAGGTGGGCTCGGGCAGTGTGAATTGCGATGGCGATTGCATCTTCCATGGATCTGTTGGGGCGGTATGCAAATTGTAGTGAGCCTACGGTGTCGGATAAGGCGGAGGTGATATGATCCTTAAACTAGCCTCTCAAAGCACCTCATGATGACAGAAGTCAATAGTCATTTAGTTCAGTCCCTTTTGCTTTCTTGGTTACAGGAACGATGGTGGACATCTTGAAGCAAGTGGAGACAACAGACTGGGATGGTGAGAGAATGACGATGTCCTTAATAAGATCTGACAACAGACTGGGATGGTGAGAGAATGACGATGTCCTTAATAAGATCTGACAACAGACTGGGATGGTGAGAGAATGACGATGTCCTTAATAAGATCTGACAACAGACTGGGATGGTGAGAGATTGACGATGTCCTTAATAAGAGGGGACAACAGACTGGGATGGTGAGAGAATGACAATGTCCTTAATAAGATCTGACAACAGACTGGGATGGTGAGAGATTGACGATGTCCTTAATAAGATCTGACAACAGACTGAGATGGTGAGAGAATGACAATGTCCTTAATAAGATCTGACAACAGACTGGGATGGTGAGAGATTGACTATGTCCTTAATAAGATCTGACAACAGACTGGGATGGTGAGAGAATGACGATGTCCTTAATAAGATCTGACAACAGACTGGGATGGTGAGAGAATGACGATGTCCTTAATAAGATCTGACAACAGACTGAGATGGTGAGAGAATGACGATGTCCTTAATAAGATCTGACAACAGACTGGGATGATGAGAGAATGACGATGTCCTTAATAAGATCTGACAACAGACTGGGATGGTGAGAGATTGACGATGTCCTTAATAAGATCTGACAACAGACTGGGATGGTGAGAGATTGACTATGTCCTTAATAAGATCTGACAACAGACTGGGATGGTGAGAGAATGACGATGTCCTTAATAAGATCTGACAACAGACTGGGATGGTGAGAGAATGACGATGTCCTTAATAAGATCTGACAACAGACTGAGATGGTGAGAGAATGACGATGTCCTTAATAAGATCTGACAACAGACTGGGATGGTGAGAGATTGATGATGTCCTTAATAAGATCTGACAACAGACTGGGATGGTGAGAGATTGACAATGTCCTTAATAAGAGGGCACAACAGACTGGGATGGTGAGAGATTGACGATGTCCTTAATAAGAGGGACAACAGACTGGGATGGTGAGAGATTGACGATGTCCTTAATAAGATCTGACAACAGACTGGGATGGTGAGAGATTGACAATGTCCTTAATAAGATCTGACAACAGACTGGGATGGTGAGAGATTGACAATGTCCTTAATAAGATCTGACAACAGACTGGGATGGTGAGAGATTGACAATGTCCTTAATAAGAGGGACAACAGACTGGGATGGTGAGAGATTGACGATGTCCTTAATAAGAGGGGACAACAGACTGGGATGGTGAGAGATTGACAATGTCCTTAATAAGATCTGACAACAGACTGGGATGGTGAGAGATTGATGATGTCCTTAATAAGATCTGACAACAGACTGGGATGGTGAGAGATTGACAATGTCCTTAATAAGAGGGGACAACAGACTGGGATGGTGAGAGATTGACGATGTCCTTAATAAGAGGGGACAACAGACTGGGATGGTGAGAGATTGACGATGTCCTTAATAAGATCTGACAACAGACTGGGATGGTGAGAGATTGACAATGTCCTTAATAAGAGGGGACAACAGACTGGGATGGTGAGAGATTGACGATGTCCTTAATAAGATCTGACAACAGACTGGGATGGTGAGAGATTGACAATGTCCTTAATAAGATCTGACAACAGAACTGGGATGATGAGAGATTGACAATGTCCTTAATAAGATCTGACAACAGACTGGGATGATGAGAGATTGACAATGTCCTTAATAAGAGGGGACAACAGACTGGGATGGTGAGAGATTGACGATGTCCTTAATAAGATCTGACAACAGACTGGGATGGTGAGAGATTGACTATGTCCTTAATAAGATCTGACAACAGACTGGGATGGTGAGAGAATGACGATGTCCTTAATAAGATCTGACAACAGACTGGGATGGTGAGAGATTGATGATGTCCTTAATAAGATCTGACAACAGACTGGGATGGTGAGAGATTGACGATGTCCTTAATAAGAGGGACAACAGACTGGGATGGTGAGAGATTGACGATGTCCTTAATAAGATCTGACAACAGACTGGGATGGTGAGAGATTGACAATGTCCTTAATAAGATCTGACAACAGACTGGGATGGTGAGAGATTGACAATGTCCTTAATAAGATCTGACAACAGACTGGGATGGTGAGAGATTGACAATGTCCTTAATAAGAGGGGACAACAGACTGGGATGGTGAGAGATTGACGATGTCCTTAATAAGAGGGGACAACAGACTGGGATGGTGAGAGATTGACAATGTCCTTAATAAGATCTGACAACAGACTGGGATGGTGAGAGATTGATGATGTCCTTAATAAGATCTGACAACAGACTGGGATGGTGAGAGATTGACAATGTCCTTAATAAGAGGGGACAACAGACTGGGATGGTGAGAGATTGACGATGTCCTTAATAAGAGGGGACAACAGACTGGGATGGTGAGAGATTGACGATGTCCTTAATAAGATCTGACAACAGACTGGGATGGTGAGAGATTGACAATGTCCTTAATAAGAGGGGACAACAGACTGGGATGGTGAGAGATTGACGATGTCCTTAATAAGATCTGACAACAGACTGGGATGGTGAGAGATTGACAATGTCCTTAATAAGATCTGACAACAGAACTGGGATGATGAGAGATTGACAATGTCCTTAATAAGATCTGACAACAGACTGGGATGATGAGAGATTGACAATGTCCTTAATAAGATCTGACAACAGACTGGGATGGTGAGAGATTGACGATGTCCTTAATAAGATCTGACAACAGAACTGGGATGATGAGAGATTGACAATGTCCTTAATAAGATCTGACAACAGACTGGGATGGTGAGAGATTGACGATGTCCTTAATAAGATCTGACAACAGACTGGGATGGTGAGAGATTGACGATGTCCTTAATAAGATCTGACAACAGAACTGGGATGATGAGAGATTGACAATGTCCTTAATAAGATCTGACAACAGACTGGGATGGTGAGTGATTGACGATGTCTTTAATAAGATCTGACAACAGACTGGGATGGTGAGAGATTGACGATGTCCTTAATAAGAGGGGACAACAGACTGGGATGGTGAGAGAATGACGATGTCCTTAATAAGATCTGACAACAGACTGGGATGGTGAGAGAATGACGATGTCCTTAATAAGAGGGGACAACAGACTGGGATGGTGAGAGATTGACAATGTCCTTAATAAGATCTGACAACAGAACTGGGATGGTGAGAGATTGACGATGTCCTTAATAAGATCTGACAACAGACTGGGATGGTGAGAGATTGACAATGTCCTTAATAAGATCTGACAACAGACTGGGATGGTGAGAGATTGACGATGTCCTTAATAAGATCTGACAACAGAACTGGGATGGTGAGAGATTGACAATGTCCTTAATAAGATCTGACAACAGTCTGGGATGGTGAGAGAATGACGATGTCCTTAATAAGATCTGACAACAGAACTGGGATGATGAGAGATTGACAATGTCCTTAATAAGATCTGACAACAGAACTGGGATGGTGAGAGAATGACGATGTCCTTAATAAGATCTGACAACAAACTGGGATGGTGAGAGAATGACGATGTCCTTAATAAGATCTGACAACAGACTGGGATGGTGAGAGATTGACAATGTCCTTAATAAGATCTGACAACAGACTGGGATGGTGAGAGATTGACAATGTCCTTAATAAGATCTGACAACAGACTGAGATGGTGAGAGATTGACGATGTCCTTAATAAGATCTGACAACAGACTGGGATGGTGAGAGATTGACAATGTCCTTAATAAGATCTGACAACAGACTGGGATGGTGAGAGATTGACAATGTCCTTAATAAGATCTGACAACAGACTGGGATGGTGAGTGATTGACGATGTCTTTAATAAGATCTGACAACAGACTGGGATGGTGAGAGATTGATGATGTCCTTAATAAGAGGGGACAACAGTCTGGGATGGTGAGAGATTGACAATGTCCTTAATAAGAGGGGACAGCAGACTGGGATGGTGAGATTGACGATGTCCTTAATAAGATCTGACAACAGACTGGGATGGTGAGAGATTGACGATGTCCTTAATAAGATCTGGCAACAGAACTGGGATGGTGAGAGATTGACTATGTCCTTAATAAGATCTGACAACAGACTGGGATGGTGAGAGATTGACGATGTCCTTAATAAGTTCTGACAACAGAGCACGAGACGGTCTACATAGACACAGATACTGCAATGGTAATGAAATACACCTCCTACAGCTGTTTGTCTGTCCAGGACTACCAGGAACTACCATCTCATCTCCTACATCCGTTTGTCTGTCCAGGAACTACCAGGACCTACCAGGCACTACCATCTCATCTCCTATAGCCGTTTGTCTGTCCAGGACTACCAGGAACTACCAGGAACTACCGTCTCATCTCCTACATCCGTTTCTCTGTCCAGGAACTACCAGGAACTACCGTCTCATCTCCTACAGCCGTTTGTCTGTCCAGGAACTACCATCTCATCTCCTACAGCCGTTTGTCTGTCCAGGAACTACCATCTCGTCTCCTACATCCGTTTCTCTGTCCAGGAACTACCAGGAACTACTGTCTCATCTCCTACAGCCGTTTGTCTGTCCAGGAACTACCATCTCATCTCCTACAGCCGTTTGTCTGTCCAGGACTACCAGGAACTACCATCTCATCTCCTACAGCCGTTTGTCTGTCCAGGACTACGTCCAGGACTACCAGGAACTACCGTCTCATCTCCTACATCCGTTTGTCTGTCCAGGAACTACCAGGAACTATCGTCTCGTCTCCTACAGCCGTTTGTCTGTCCAGGAACTACCGTCTCATCTCCTACATCCGTTTGTCTGTCCAGGAACTACCAGGAACTATCGTCTCGTCTCCTACAGCCGTTTGTCTGTCCAGGAACTACCAGGAACTACCATCTCATCTCCTACATCCGTTTGTCTGTCCAGGACTACCAGGAACTACCGTCTCGTCTCCTACAGCCGTTTGTCTGTCCAGGAACTACCAGGAACTACCATCTCATCTCCTACATCCGTTTGTCTGTCCAGGACTACCAGGAACTACCATCTCATCCCTTACAGACGTTTGTCTGTCCAGGAACTACCAGGAACTATCGTCTCGTCTCCTACAGCCGTTTGTCTGTCCAGGAACTACCATCTCATCTCCTACATCCGTTTGTCTGTCCAGGACTACCAGGAACTACCAGGAACTATCGTCTCGTCTCCTACAGCCGTTTGTCTGTTCAGAACTACCAGGAACTACCATCTCATCCCTTACAGCCGTTTGTCTGTCCAGGAACTACCAGGAACTATCGTCTCGTCTCCTACAGCCGTTTGTCTGTCCAGGAACTACCATCTCATCTCCTACATCCGTTTGTCTGTCCAGGACTACCAGGAACTACCAGGAACTATCGTCTCGTCTCCTACAGCCGTTTGTCTGTCCAGGAACTACCAGGAACTACCAAGAACTACCATCTCATCCCTTACAGCCGTTTGTCTGTCCTGGAACTACCAGGAACTACCACGAACTACCGTCTCATCTCCTTGTTTACACCCAACAATTGATGAGCAGCATCTCAACCAGCAGAAAACACAACAGGACTTTGCCTTGACTGCAGGAATGGCTTACTGCTCTCTATAGAGATGTCCTGTTATAGTGGCTTACTGCTTACTGTGTGTGTGTGTGTGTGTGTGTGTGTGTGTGTGTGTGTGTGTGTGTGTGTGTGTGTGTGTGTGTGTGTGTGTGTGTGTGTGTGTGTGTGTGTGTGTGTGTGTGTGTGTGTGTGTGTGTATATGTATATGGAAGATGAGTGTGTGTGACACAGGTGTGATCAAAACCCCGACACAGTGATGCAGGCTGGGTAAAAAAACAAAAAAACAAACGATAACCCCTACAGACAGTACAGACAGGAGCATCCATCCCACTTCAAAATATTCATACCAGGGCAGCACGTTTAGTGGGAACGTCATCCCTGGATCTATGGCTTGTAGAGGTGCACATCATCCGTCTGGTTAGGTGGATTCACAAGGTCTCCGAGTCCCAAATAGCGCCCTATTCCCAACACAGTGCACTACTACTTCAAGAACCCCATGGGGCCCTGTGTCAAAAGTAGTGCACTGTGTAGGGAATAGGGCGCCTCCCTTTGCTCTCCCTCCGTCCTCTCTATCAGTCTATATCTAGCTGTTCCTGACTAGCCCTGATCTCATAAACATTTAAATCAATCAAACAGTACTCCGTCATTCTGTTTCACTACATCATGTCTAGATTATAAAGAGGTGGAATGTAGGGCTGAACAACGTGTTGACAGTGAAACACACGCTGTACTGTATAGTTAATAGTAGGTGTACGGAGAAAATTGACGTCTCTCTCATTTTCATATCATCACTGACGAGAATGAATGGAGAGCTTTAAGCCGGAGAAGTGCAGATACAGAGAGAACTGCCTGGTGTTTTTTGACTTCACTTCACTTATTACAATTGTGACTTGGGAAATACATTTTTGTGTGCGACGGTGTCCAGAGATCTTGAATTGTTCCAGAGGCAGATCCTTCTATTGCATATATTAACCTGTTCCTCTTCTGGTCACGGCTACCGGCGCTAGACAAATTGACGTCTCTCTCATTTTTCATATCATCACTGACGAGAATGAATGGAGAGCTGTAAGCCGGAGAAGTGCAGATACAGAGAGAACTGCCTGGTGTTTTGTCATATATTAACCTGTTCCTCTTCTGGTCACGGCTACCGGCGCTACGCAGACAACCTGCTTAGGATTACAGCAGAACTCATCACGCTGGCACACACCCTTTACACGTGACCTCCGGCAACACTCCCAGTGTGTCTGCAAGCAAAGGAAGACCCGTTTCCAATCTAACAAGTTACGAGACATGAGGAAGAAGGGAACAAAAATATGATCTATCTATAAATCTATTATTATCCACACACACAAAAAAAGAGGTAAATGTAGAGATGAGGGCCTGGCTCGGTGAAAAAGAAATCTTTCTTTTTTCGAATTGTAATTTGCAATTGTAAAACAAGAACAGGCTCTTTGAATAAAAATAAAAAAACACAGTCGTCCTCGTTTTTTTTTGTATTTCGAAGAACTGCAAGGGAATAGAAGATTAAAGAGATGTAACTTTGCCTTTTATGTCGTTAAGCAGTCTGCTAATTAGCCCGACGTTAAAAAATAAAGGAGCTTTGGGGACGGAATTAATTTAGGGATGAAGAAAAGTTAATGGAGGGAGGAATAGGGGAAGAAAGGAATAAAGACAGAATAAAAAAAACAAGAGAGGGACAATGACCCCCCCGGGGAGAGAAGGAGGGTGGGGTGGGGGGTCCTCCTCATTATGTGTCGCTGGGATATGATGCAAGCAGAGTGCAGGAATGGCTTACTGCTCTCTATAGAGATGTCCTGTTATAGTGGCTTACTGCTCTCTATAGAGATGTACTGTTATAGTGGCTTACTGCAGATGTACTGTTATAGTGGCTTACTGCAGATGTACTGTTATAGTGGCTTACTGCTCTCTATAGAGATGTCCTGTTATAGTGGCTTACTGCTCTCTATAGAGATGTACTGTTATAGTGGCTTACTGTTCTCTATAGAGATGTACTGGCTTACTGCTCTCTATAGAGATGTACTGTTATAGTGGCTTACTGCAGATGTACTGTTATAGTGGCTTACTGCTCTCTATAGAGATGTCCTGTTATAGTGGCTTACTGTTCTCTATAGAGATGTACTGTTATAGTGGCTTACTGCTCTCTATAGAGATGTACTGTTATAGTGGCTTACTGTTCTCTATAGAGATGTACTGGCTTACTGCTCTCTATAGAGATGTACTGTTATAGTGGCTTACTGCAGATGTACTGTTATAGTGGCTTACTGCTCTCTATAGAGATGTACTTGGCTTACTGCTCTCTATAAAGATGTCCTGTTATAGTGGCTTACTGCTCTCTATAGAGATGTACTGTTATAGTGGCTTACTGCAGATGTACTGTTATAGTGGCTTACTGCTCTCTATAGAGATGTACTGTTATAGTGGCTTACTGCTCTCTATAGAGATGTACTGTTATAGTGACTTACTGAGATGTACTGTTATAGTGACTTACTGCTCTCTATAGACTGATAGTGGCTTACTGCAGATGTACTGTTATAGTGGCTTACTGCTCTCTATAGAGATGTACTGTTATAGTGGCTTACTGCTCTCTATAGAGATGTACTGTTATAGTGGCTTACTGCTCTCTATAGAGATGTACTGTTATAGTGGCTTACTGCTCTCTATAGAGATGTACTGTTATAGTGGCTTACTGCAGATGTACTGTTATAGTGGCTTACTGCTCTCTATAGAGATGTACTGTTATAGTGGCTTACTGCTCTCTATAGAGATGTACTGTTATAGTGACTTACTGAGATGTACTGTTATAGTGACTTACTGCTCTCTATAGAGATGTACTGTTATAGTGGCTTACTGCAGATGTACTGTTATAGTGGCTTACTGCTCTCTATAGAGATGTACTTGGCTTACTGCTCTCTATAAAGATGTCCTGTTATAGTGGCTTACTGCTCTCTATAGAGATGTACTGTTATAGTGGCTTACTGCTCTCTATAGAGATGTACTGTTATAGTGGCTTACTGCTCTCTATAGAGATGTACTGTTATAGTGGCTTACTGCAGATGTACTGTTATAGTGGCTTACTGCTCTCTATAGAGATGTACTGTTATAGTGGCTTACTGCTCTCTATAGAGATGTACTGTTATAGTGACTTACTGAGATGTACTGTTATAGTGACTTACTGCTCTCTATAGAGATGTACTGTTATAGTGGCTTACTGCAGATGTACTGTTATAGTGGCTTACTATAGAGATGTACTGTTATAGTGGCTTACTGCTCTCTATAGAGATGTACTGTTATAGTGGCTTACTGCTCTCTATAGAGATGTACTGTTATAGTGGCTTACTGCAGATTTTTTTTTTTTTTTAACTATTTAACCAGGCAAGAGTGAACAAATTCTTATTTTCAATGACGGCCTGGGAACAGTGGGTTAACTGCCTGTTCAGGGGCAGAACGTACAGATTTGGCTTTTGACTGCAACCTTCTTACTAGTCCAACGATGTACTGTACTGTTATAGTGGCTTACTGCTCTCTATAGAGATGTACTGTTATAGTGGCTTACTGCTCTCTATAGAGATGTACTGTTATAGAGGCTTACTGCAGATGTACTGTTATAGTGGCTTACTGCTCTCTATAGAGATGTACTGTTATAGTGGCTTACTGCAGATGTACTGTTATAGTGGCTTACTGCTCTCTAGAGATGTACTGTTATAGTGGCTTACTGCTCTCTATAGAGATGTACTGTTATAGTGGCTTACTGCAGATGTACTGTTATAGTGGCTTACTGCTCTCTATAGAGATGTACTGTTATAGTGGCTTACTGCAGATGTCTGTTATAGTGGCTTACTGCTCTCTATAGAGATGTACTGTTATAGTGGCTTACTGCAGATGTACTGTTATAGTGGCTTACTGCTCTCTATAGAGATGTACTGTTATAGTGACTTACTGCAGATGTACTGTTATAGTGGCTTACTGCTCTCTATAGAGATGTACTGTTATAGTGGCTTACTGAGATGTACTGTTATAGTGGCTTACTGCAGATGTACTGTTATAGTGACTTACTGCAGACGTACTGTTATAGTGACTTACTGTCTCTAGATGTACTGTTATAGTGGCTTACTGCTCTCTATTGAGATGTACTGTTATAGTGGCTTACTGCAGATGTACTGTTATAGTGGCTTACTGCTCTCTATAGAGATGTACTGTTATAGTGGCTTACTGCAGATGTACTGTTATAGTGGCTTACTACTCTCTATAGAGATGTACTGTTATAGTGGCTTACTGCTCTCTATAGAGATGTACTGTTATAGTGGCTTACTGCAGATGTACTGTTATAGTGGCTTACTGCTCTCTATAGAGATGTACTGTTATAGTGGCTTACTGCAGATGTACTGTTATAGTGGCTTACTGCTATAGAGATGTACTGTTATAGTGGCTTACTGCAGAGATGTACTGTTATAGTGGCTTACTGCTCTCTATAGAGATGTACTGTTATAGTGGCTTACTGCAGATGTACTGTTATAGTGGCTTACTGCTCTCTATAGAGATGTACTGTTATAGTGGCTTACTGCTCTCTATAGAGATGTACTGTTATAGTGGCTTACTGCAGATGTACTGTTATAGTGGCTTACTGCTCTCTATAGAGATGTACTGTTATAGTGGCTTACTGCTCTCTATAGAGATGTACTGTTATAGTGGCTTACTGCTCTCTATAGAGATGTACTGTTATAGTGGCTTACTGCAGATGTACTGTTATAGTGGCTTACTACTCTCTATAGAGATGTACTGTTATAGTGGCTTACTGCTCTCTATAGAGATGTACTGTTATAGTGGCTTACTGCAGATGTACTGTTATAGTGGCTTACTGCTCTCTATAGAGATGTACTGTTATAGTGGCTTACTGCAGATGTACTGTTATAGTGGCTTACTGCTCTCTATAGAGATGTACTGTTATAGTGGCTTACTGCTCTCTATAGAGATGTACTGTTATAGTGGCTTACTGCAGATGTACTGTTATAGTGGCTTACTGCTCTCTATAGAGATGTACTGTTATAGTGGCTTACTGCTCTCTATAGAGATGTACTGTCATAGTGGCTTACTGCTCTCGAGAGAGATGTACTGTTATAGTGGCTTACTGCTCTCTATAGAGATGTACTGTTATAGTGGCTTACTGCAGATGTACTGTTATAGTGGCTTACTGCTCTCTATAGAGATGTACTGTTATAGTGGCTTACTGCAGATGTACTGTTATAGTGGCTTACTGCTCTCTATAGAGATGTACTGTTATAGTGGCTTACTGCTCTCTATAGAGACATACTGTTATAGTGGCTTACTGCAGATGTACTGTTATAGTGGCTTACTGCTCTCTATAGAGATGTACTGTTATAGTGGCTTACTGCAGATGTCCTGTTATAGTGGCTTACTGCTCTCTATAGAGATGTACTGTTATAGTGACTTACTGCAGATGTACTGTTATAGTGGCTTACTGCTCTCTATAGAGATGTACTGTTATAGTGGCTTACTGAGATGTACTGTTATAGTGGCTTACTGAGATGTACTGTTATAGTGACTTAATGCAGACGTAATGTTATAGTGACTTACTGCTCTCTATAGAGATGTACTGTTATAGTGGCTTACTGCTCTCTATAGAGATGTACTGTTATAGTGGCTTACTGCAGATGTACTGTTATAGTGGCTTACTACTCTCTATAGAGATGTACTGTTATAGTGGCTTACTGCTCTCTATAGAGATGTACTGTTTTGGTGGCTTACTGCAGATGTACTGTTATAGTGGCTTACTGCTCTCTATAGAGATGTACTGTTATAGTGGCTTACTGCAGATGTACTGTTATAGATAGAGATGTACTGTTATAGTGACTTACTGCTCTCTATAGAGACATACTGTTATAGTGGCTTACTGCAGATGTACTGTTATAGTGGCTTACTGCTCTCTATAGAGATGCACTGTTATAGTGGCTTACTGCTCTCTATAGAGATGTACTGTTATAGTGGCTTACTGCTCTCTATAGAGATGTACTGTTATAGTGGCTTACTGCAGATGTACTGTTATAGTGGCTTACTGCTCTCTATAGAGATGTACTGTTATAGTGGCTTACTGCTCTCTATAGAGATGTACTGTTATAGTGGCTTACTGCAGATGTACTGTTATAGTGGCTTACTGCTCTCTATAGAGATGTACTGTTATAGTGGCTTACTGCAGATGTACTGTTATAGTGGCTTACTGCTCTCTATAGAGATGCACTGTTATAGTGGCTTACTGCTCTCTATAGAGATGTACTGTTATAGTGGCTTACTGCAGATGTACTGTTATAGTGGCTTACCGCTCTCTATAGAGATGTCCTGTTATAGTGGCTTACTGCTCTCTATAGAGATGTACTGTCATAGTGGCTTACTGCTCTCTATAGAGATGTACTGTTATAGTGGCTTACTGCTCTCTATAGAGATGTACTGTTATAGTGGCTTACTGCTCTCTATAGAGATGTACTGTTATAGTGGCTTACTGCTCTCTATAGAGATGTACTGTTATAGTGGCTTACTGCTCTCTATAGAGATGTACTGTTATAGTGGCTTACTGCAGATGTACTGTTATAGTGGCTGTACTGTTATAGTGGCTTACTGCTCTCTATAGAGATGTACTGTTATAGTGGCTTACTGCAGATGTACTGTTATAGTGGCTTACTGCTCTCTATAGAGATGTACTGTTATAGTCTCTATAAAGATGTCCTGTATAGTGGCTGCTCTCTATAGAGATGTACTGTTATAGTGGCTTACTGCTCTCTATAGAGATGTACTGTTATAGTGGCTTACTGCTCTCTATAGAGATGTACTGTTATAGTGGCTTACTGCTCTCTATAGAGATGTACTGTTATAGACTGCTCTCTAGAGATGTACTGTTATAGTGGCTTACTGCTCTCTATAGAGATGTACTGTTATAGTGGCTTACTGCAGATGTACTGTTATAGTGGCTTACTGCTAGAGATGTACTGTTATAGTGGCTTACTGAGATGTACTGTTATAGTGGCTTACTGCTCTCTATAGAGATGTACTGTTATAGTGGCTTACTGCTCTCTATAGAGATGTTATAGTGGCTTACTGCAGATGTATAGTGGCTTACTGCTCTCTATAGAGATGTACTGTTATAGTGGCTTACTGCAGATGTCCTGTTATAGTGGCTTACTGCTCTCTATAGAGATGTACTGTTATAGTGGCTTACTGCAGATGTACTGTTATAGTGGCTTACTGCTCTCTATAGAGATGTACTGTTATAGTGGCTTACTGCTGTTATAGTGGCTTACTATACTGATGTGACTTACTGCAGATGTACTGTTATAGTGGCTTACTGCTCTCTATAGAGATGTACTGTTATAGTGGCTTACTTACTGCAGATGTACTGTTATAGTGGCTTACTGCTCTCTATAGAGATGTACTGTTATAGTGGCTTACTGCTCTCTATAGAGATGTACTGTTATAGTGGCTTACTGCTCTCTATAGAGATGTACTGTTATAGTGGCTTACTGCTCTCTATGTACTGTTATGCTTAGATAGAGATGTACTGTTATAGTGGCTTACTGCAGATGTACTGTTATAGTGGCTTACTGCTCTCTATAGAGATGTACTGTTATGCTGGCTTAGATGTACTGTTATAGTGGCTTACTGCTCTCTATAGAGATGTACTGTTATAGTGGCTTACTGCAGATGTACTGTTATAGTGGCTTACTGCTCTCTATAGAGATGTACTGTTATAGTGGCTTACTGCTCTCTATAGAGATGTACTGTTATAGTGGCTTTATAGTGGCTTACTGCTCTCTATAGAGATGTACTGTTATAGTGGCTTACTGCAGATGTACTGTTATAGTGGCTTACTGCTCTCTATAGAGATGTACTGTTATAGTGGCTTACTGCTCTCTATAGAGATGTACTGTTATAGTGGCTTACTGCTCTCTATAGAGATGTACTGTTATAGTGGCTTACTGCTCTCTATAGAGATGTACTGTTATAGTGGCTTACTGCAGATGTACTGTTATAGTGGCTTACTCTATAGAGATGTACTGTTATAGTGGCTTACTGCTCTCTATAGAGATGTACTGTTATAGTGGCTTACTGCAGATGTACTGTTATAGTGGCTTACTGCTCTCTATAGAGATGTACTGTTATAGTGGCTTACTGCAGATGTACTGTTATAGTGGCTTACTGCTCTCTATAGAGATGTACTGTTATAGATGTACTGTTATAGTGGCTTACTGCTCTCTATAGAGATGTACTGTTATAGTGGCTTACTGCTCTCTATAGAGATGTACTGTTATAGTGGCTTACTGCTCTCTATAGAGATGTACTGTTATAGTGGCTTACTGCAGATGTACTGTTATAGTGGCTTACTGCTCTCTATAGAGATGTACTGTTATAGTGGCTTACTGCTCTCTATAGAGATGTACTGTTATAGTGGCTTACTGCAGATGTACTGTTATAGTGGCTTACTGCTCTCTATAGAGATGTACTGTTATAGTGGCTTACTGCAGATGTACTGTTATAGTGGCTTACTGCTCTCTATAGAGATGTACTGTTATAGTGGCTTACTGCTCTCTATAGAGATGTACTGTTATAGTGGCTTACTGCTCTCTATAGAGATGTACTGTTATAGTGGCTTACTGCTCTCTATAGAGATGTACTGTTATAGTGGCTTACTGGATGTCCTGGGATAGTGCTGCTCTATAGAGATGTACTGTTATAGTGGCTTACTGCTCTCTATAGAGATGTACTGTTATAGTGGCTTACTGCTCTCTATAGAGATGTACTGTTATAGTGGCTTACTGCTCTCTATAGAGATGTACTGTTATAGTGGCTTACTGCAGATGTACTGTTATAGTGGCTTACTGCTCTCTATAGAGATGTACTGTTATAGTGGCTTACTGCAGATGTACTGTTATAGTGGCTTACTGCTCTCTATAGAGATGTACTGTTATAGTGGCTTACTGCTCTCTATAGAGACATACTGTTATAGTGGCTTACTGCAGATGTACTGTTATAGTGGCTTACTGCTCTCTATAGAGATGTACTGTTATAGTGGCTTACTGCAGATGTCCTGTTATAGTGGCTTACTGCTCTCTATAGAGATGTACTGTTATAGTGGCTTACTGCAGATGTACTGTTATAGTGGCTTACTGCTCTCTATAGAGATGTACTGTTATAGTGGCTTACTGAGATGTACTGTTATAGTGGCTTACTGCTGTTATAGTGACTCAGACGTACTGTTATAGATGTACTGTTATAGTGGCTTACTGCTCTCTATAGAGATGTACTGTTATAGTGGCTTACTGCAGATGTACTGTTATAGTGGCTTACTGCTCTCTATAGAGATGTACTGTTATAGTGGCTTACTGCAGATGTACTGTTATAGTGGCTTACTGCTCTCTATAGAGATGTACTGTTATAGTGGCTTACTGCTCTCTATAGAGATGTACTGTTATAGTGGCTTACTGTACTGTTATAGTGGCTTACTGCAGATGTACTGTTATAGTGGCTTACTGCAGATGTACTGTTATAGTGGCTTACTGCTCTCTATAGAGATGTACTGTTATAGTGGCTTACTGAGATGTACTGTTATAGTGGCTTACTGCAGATGTACTGTTATAGTGGCTTACTGCTCTCTAGAGATGTACTGTTATAGTGGCTTACTGCAGATGTACTGTTATAGTGGCTTACTAGATGATGTACTGTTATAGTGGCTTACTGCTCTCTATAGAGATGTACTGTTATAGTGGCTTACTGCTCTCTATAGAGATGTACTGTTATAGTGGCTTACTGAGATGTACTGTTATAGTGGCTTACTGCTCTCTATAGAGATGTACTGTTATAGTGGCTTACTGCTCTCTATAGAGATGTACTGTTATAGTGGCTTACTGCTCTCTATAGAGATGTACTGTTATAGTGATGTACTGTTATAGTGGCTTACTGCTCTCTATAGAGATGTACTGTTATAGTGGCTTACTGCTCTCTATAGAGATGTACTGTTATAGTGGCTTACTGCAGATGTACTGTTATAGTGGCTTACTGCTCTCTATAGAGATGTACTGTTATAGTGGCTTACTGCAGATGTACTGTTATAGTGGCTTACTGCTCTCTATAGAGATGTACTGTTATGTGGCTTACTGCAGATGTTGTTATAGTGGCTTACTGCTCTCTATAGAGATGTACTGTTATAGTGGCTTACTGCTCTCTAGAGATGTACTGTTATAGTGGCTTACTGCAGATGTACTGTTATAGTGGCTTACTGCTCTCTATAGAGATGTACTGTTATAGTGGCTTACTGCAGATGTACTGTTATAGTGGCTTACTGCTCTCTATAGAGATGTACTGTTATAGTGGCTTACTGCTGTACTGTTATAGTGGCTTACTGCAGATGTACTGTTATAGTGGCTTACTGCTCTCTATAGAGATGTCCTGTTATAGTGGCTACTGCTATAGTGTACTTATAGTGGCTTACTGCTCTCTATAGAGATGTACTGTTATAGTGGCTTACTGCTCTCTATAGAGATGTACTGTTATAGTGGCTTACTGCTCTCTATAGAGATGTACTGTTATAGTGGCTTACTGCAGATGTACTGCTTATAGTAGAGATGTACTGTTATAGTGGCTTACTGCAGAGATGTACTGTTATAGTGGCTTACTGCAGATGTACTGTTATAGTGGCTTACTGCTCTCTATAGAGATGTACTGTTATAGTGGCTTACTGCAGATGTACTGTTATAGTGGCTTACTGCTCTCTATAGAGATGTACTGTTATAGTGGCTTACTGCAGATGTCTGTTATAGTGGCTTACTGCTCTCTATAGAGATGTACTGTTATAGTGACTTACTGCAGATGTACTGTTATAGTGGCTTACTGCTCTCTATAGAGATGTACTGTTATAGTGGCTTACTGCAGATGTACTGTTATAGTGGCTTACTGAGATGTACTGTATAGTGACTACTGTTATAGTGGCTTACTGCTCTCTATAGAGATGTACTGTTATAGTGGCTTACTGCTCTCTATAGAGATGTACTGTTATAGTGGCTTACTGCTGTACTGTTATAGTGGCTTACTGCTCTCTATAGAGATGTACTGTTATAGTGGCTTACTGCTCTCTATAGAGATGTACTGTTATAGTGGCTTACTGCTCTCTATAGAGATGTACTGTTATAGTGGCTTACTGCAGATGTACTGTTATAGTGGCTTACTGCTCTCTATAGAGATGTACTGTTATAGTGGCTTACTGCTCTCTATAGAGATGTACTGTTATAGTGGCTTACTGCAGATGTACTGTTATAGTGGCTTACTGCTCTCTATAGAGATGTACTGTTATAGTGGCTTACTGCTCTCTATAGAGATGTACTGTTATAGTGGCTTACTGCAGATGTACTGTTATAGTGGCTTACTGCAGATGTACTGTTATAGTGGCTTACTGCTCTCTATAGAGATGTACTGTTATAGTGGCTTACTGCTCTCTATAGAGATGTACTGTTATGTACTGTGTACTGTTATAGTGGCTTACTGCTCTCTATAGATAGACTGCAGATGTACTGTTATAGTGGCTTACTGCTCTCTATAGAGATGCACTGTTATAGTGGCTTACTGCTCTCTATAGAGATGTACTGTTATAGTGGCTTACTGCAGATGTACTGTTATAGTGGCTTACTGCTCTCTATAGAGATGTACTGTTATAGTGGCTTACTGCTCTCTATAGAGATGTACTGTTATAGTGGCTTACTGCTCTCTATAGAGATGTACTGTTATAGTGGCTTACTGCTCTCTATAGAGATGTACTGTTATAGTGGCTTACTGCTCTCTATAGAGATGTACTGTTATAGTGGCTTACTGCTCTCTATAGAGATGTACTGTTATAGTGGCTTACTGCAGATGTACTGTTATAGTGGCTTACTGCTCTCTATAGAGATGTACTGTTATAGTGGCTTACTGCTCTCTATAGAGACATACTGTTATAGTGGCTTACTGCTGTTATAGTGGCTTACTGCTCTCTATAGAGATGTACTGTTATAGTGGCTTACTGAGATGTACTGTTATAGTGGCTGCTCTATAGTGTACTAGTGCTTACTTATAGTGGCTTACTGCTCTCTATAGAGATGTACTGTTATAGTGGCTTACTGCTCTCTATAGAGATGTACTGTTATAGTGGCTTACTGCTCTCTATAGAGATGTACTGTTATAGTGGCTTACTGCTCTCTATAGAGATGTACTGTTATAGTGGCTTACTGCTCTCTATGTACTGTTATAGTGGCTTACTGCTCTCTATAGAGATGTACTGTTATAGTGGCTTACTGCAGATGTACTGTTATAGTGGCTTACTGCTCTATAGAGATGTACTGTTATAGTGGCTTACTGCAGATGTACTGTTATAGTGGCTTACTGCTCTCTATAGAGATGTACTGTTATAGTGGCTTACTGCTCTCTATAGAGATGTACTGTTATAGTGGCTTACTGCAGATGTCTGTTATAGTGGCTTACTGCTCTCTATAGAGATGTACTGTTATAGTGGCTTACTGCAGATGTCTGTTATAGATGTACTGTTATAGTGTACTGTTATAGTGCTCTACTGAGATGTACTGTTATAGTGGCTTACTGCTCTCTATAGAGATGTACTGTTATAGTGGCTTACTGAGATGTACTGTTATAGTGGCTTACTGCAGATGTACTGTTATAGTGACTTACTGCAGATGTACTGTTATAGTGGCTTACTGCTCTCTATAGAGATGTACTGTTATAGTGGCTTACTGCAGATGTCCTGTTATAGTGCCTTACTGCTCTCTATAGAGATGTACTGTTATAGTGGCTTACTGCTCTCTTTAGAGACATACTGTTATAGTGGCTTACTGCTCTCTTTAGAGACATACTGTTATAGTGGCTTACTGCTCTCTATAGAGATGTACTGTTATAGTGGCTTACTGCAGATGTACTGTTATAGTGGCTTACTGCAGATGTACTGTTATAGTGGCTTACTGAGATGTACTGTTATAGTGGCTTACTGCTCTCTATAGAGATGTACTGTTATAGTGGCTTACTGCAGATGTACTGTTATAGTGGCTTACTGCTCTCTATAGAGATGTACTGTTATAGTGGCTTACTGCTCTCTATAGAGATGTACTGTTATAGTGGCTTACTGTGTACTATAGTGGCTTACTGCTCTCTATAGAGATGTACTGTTATAGTGGCTTACTGCAGATGTACTGTTATAGTGGCTTACTGCTCTCTATAGAGATGTACTGTTATAGTGGCTTACTGCTCTCTATAGAGATGTACTGTTATAGTGGCTTACTGCTCTCTATAGAGATGTACTGTTATAGTGGCTTACTGCTCTCTATAGAGATGTACTGTTATAGTGGCTTACTGCAGATGTACTGTTATAGTGGCTTACTGCTCTCTATAGAGATGTACTGTTATAGTGGCTTACTGCTCTCTATAGAGATGTACTGTTATAGTGACTTACTGAGATGTACTGTTATAGTGAGATGTACTGTTATAGTGGCTTACTGCAGATGTACTGTTATAGTGGCTTACTGCTCTCTATAGAGATTGTACTGTTGTACTGTTATAGTGGCTTACTGCTCTCTATAGAGATGTACTGTTATAGTGGCTTACTGCTCTCTATAGAGATGTACTGTTATAGTGGCTTACTGCTCTCTATAGAGATGTACTGTTATAGTGGCTTACTGCAGATGTCCTGTTATAGTGGCTTACTGCTCTCTACAGAGATGTACTGTTATAGTGGCTTACTGCTCTCTATAGAGACTTACTGTTATAGTGGCTTACTGCAGATGTCCTGTTATAGTGGCTTACTGCTCTCTATAGAGATGTACTGTTATAGTGGCTTACTGCAGATGTACTGTTATAGTGGCTTACTGCTCTCTATAGAGATGTACTGTTATAGTGGCTTACTGAGATGTACTGTTATAGTGGCTTACTGCTCTCTATAGAGATGTACTGTTATAGTGGCTTACTGCAGATGTACTGTTATAGAGATTTCTTATTATAGTGGCTTACTGCAGATGTACTGTTATAGTGGCTTACTGCTCTCTATAGGCTGCAGATGTACTGTTATAGTGGCTTACTGCTCTCTATAGAGATGTACTGTTATAGTGGCTTACTGCTCTCTATAGAGATGTACTGTTATAGTTACTGCAGATTATGTTATAGTGGCTTACTGCTCTCTATAGAGATGTACTGTTATAGTGGCTTACTGCAGATGTACTGTTATAGTGGCTTACTGCTCTCTATAGAGATGTACTGTTATAGTGGCTTACTGCTCTCTATAGAGATGTACTGTTATAGTGGCTTACTGCAGATGTCCTGTTATAGTGGCTTACTGCTCTCTATAGAGATGTACTGTTATAGTGGCTTACTGCAGATGTCCTGTTATAGTGGCTTACTTACTGCTCTCTATAGAGATGTACTGTTATAGTGACTTACTGCAGATGTACTGTTATAGTGGCTTACTGCTCTCTATAGAGATGTACTGTTATAGTGGCTTACTGAGATGTACTGTTATAGTGCTTATAGAGATGTACTGTTATAGTGGCTTACTGCAGATGTACTGTTATAGTGACTTACTGTTAGTACTGTTATAGTGGCTTACTGCTCTCTATAGAGATGTACTGTTATAGTGGCTTACTGCAGATGTACTGTTATAGTGGCTTACTGCTCTCTATAGAGATGTACTGTTATAGTGGCTTACTGCAGATGTATGTTATAGTGGCTTACTGCTCTCTATAGAGATGTACTGTTATAGTGGCTTACTGCTCTCTATAGAGATGTACTGTTATAGTGGCTTATGCAGATGTACTGTTATAGTGGCTTACTGCTCTCTATAGAGATGTACTGTTATAGTGGCTTACTGCAGATGTACTGTTATAGTGGCTTACTGCTCTCTATAGAGATGTACTGTTATAGTGGCTTACTGCTCTCTATAGAGATGTACTGTTATAGTGGCTTACTGCTCTCTATAGAGATGTACTGTTATAGTGGCTTACTGCTCTTACTGCTATAGAGATGTACTGTTATAGTGGCTTACTGCTCTCTATAGAGATGTACTGTTATAGTGGCTTACTGCAGATGTACTGTTATAGTGGCTTACTGCTCTCTAGAGATGTACTGTTATAGTGGCTTACTGCTCTAGTGAGATGTACTGTTATAGTGGCTTACTGCTCTATAGAGATGTACTGTTATAGACTGAGATGTACTGTTATAGTGGCTTACTGCTCTCTATAGAGATGTACTGTTATAGTGGCTTACTGAGATGTACTGTTATAGTGGCTTACTGCAGATGTACTGTTATAGTGGCTTACTGCTCTCTATAGAGATGTACTGTTATAGTGGCTTACTGCAGATGTACTGTTATAGTGGCTTACTGCTCTCTATAGAGATGCACTGTTATAGTGGCTTACTGCTCTCTATAGTGGCTTACTGCAGATGTACTGTTATAGTGGCTTACTGCAGAGATGTACTGTTATAGTGGCTTACTGCTCTCTATAGAGATGTACTGTTATAGTGGCTTACTGCTCTCTATAGAGATGTATAGTGGCTTACTGCTCTCTATAGAGATGTACTGTTATAGTGGCTTACTGCTCTCTATAGAGATGTACTGTCATAGTGGCTTACTGCTCTCTATAGAGATGTCCTGTTATAGGGGCCTACTGCTCTCTATAGAGATTTACTGTCATAGTGGCTTACTGCTCTCTATAGAGATGTACTGTTATAGTGGCTTACTGCAGATGTACTGTTATAGTGGCTTACTACTCTCTATAGAGATGTACTGTTATAGTGGCTTACTGCTCTCTATAGAGATGTACTGTTATAGTGGCATACTGCAGATGTCCTGTTATAGTGGCTTACTGCTCTCTATAGAGACATACTGTTATAGTGGCTTACTGCAGATGTCCTGTTATAGTGGCTTACTGCTCTCTATAGAGATGTACTGTTATAGTGACTTACTGCAGATGTACTGTTATAGTGGCTTACTGCTCTCTATAGAGATGTACTGTTATAGTGGCTTACTGAGATGTACTGTTATAGTGGCTTACTGAGATGTACTGTTATAGTGACTTAATGCAGATGTACTGTTATAGTGGCTTACTGCTCTCTATAGAGATGTACTGTTATAGTGGCTTACTGCTCTCTATAGAGATGTACTGTTATAGTGGCTTACTGCAGATGTACTGTTATAGATGTACTGTTATAGTGGCTTACTGCTCTCTATAGAGATGTACTGTTATAGTGGCTTACTGCAGATGTACTGTTATAGTGGCTTACTGCTCTCTATAGAGATGTACTGTTATAGTGGCTTACTGCAGATGTACTGTTATAGTGGCTTACTGCTCTCTATAGAGATGTACTGTTATAGTGGCTTACTGCTCTCTATAGAGATGTACTGTTATAGTGGCTTACTGCAGATGTACTGTTATAGTGGCTTACTGCTCTCTATAGAGATGTACTGTTATAGTGGCTTACTGCTCTCTAGAGATGTACTGTTATAGTGGCTTACTGCTCTCTATAGAGATGTACTGTTATAGTGGCTTACTGCAGATGTTATAGTGGCTTACTGCTCTCTAGAGATGTACTGTTATAGTGGCTTACTGCTCTCTATAGAGATGTACTGTTATAGTGGCTTACTGCAGATGTACTGTTATAGTGGCTTACTGATGTACTGTTATAGTGGCTTACTGCAGATGTACTGTTATAGTGGCTTACTGCTCTCTATAGAGATGTACTGTTATAGTGGCTTACTGCTCTCTATAGAGATGTACTGTTATAGTGGCTTACTGCAGATGTACTGTTATAGAGAGATGTACTGTTATAGTGGCTTACTGCTCTCTATAGAGATGTCCTGTTACTGTCTATAGAGATGTACTGTCATAGTGGCTTACTGCTCTCTATAGAGATGTATAGTGGCTTACTGCTCTCGATAGAGATGTACTGTCATAGTGGCTTACTGCTCTCTATAGAGATGTACTGTTATAGTGGCTTACTGCAGAGAGATGTACTGTTATAGTGGCTTACTGCTCTCTATAGAGATGTACTGTTATAGTGGCTTACTGCAGATGTACTGTTATAGTGGCTTACTGCTCTCTATAGAGATGTACTGTTATAGTGGCTTACTGCTCTCTTTAGAGACATACTGTTATAGTGGCTTACTGCTCTCTATAGAGATGTACTGTTATAGGGGCTTACTGCAGATGTACTGTTATAGTGGCTTACTGCTCTTCATAGAGACATACTGTTATAGTGGCTTACTGCTCTCTATAGAGATGTACTGTTATAGGGGCTTACTGCAGATGTACTGTTATAGTGGCTTACTGCATATGTACTGTTATAGTGGCTTACTGAGATGTACTGTTATAGTGGCTTACTGAGATGTACTGTTATAGTGACTTACTGAGATGTACTGTTATAGTTGCTTACTGCTCTCTATAGAGATGTACTGTTATAGTGGCTTACTGCAGATGTACTGTTATAGTGGCTTACTGCTCTCTATAGAGATGTACTGTTATAGTGGCTTACTGCAGATGTCCTGTTATAGTGCCTTACTGCTCTCTATAGAGACGTACTGTTATAGTGGCTTACTGCTCTCTATAGAGATGTACTGTTATAGGGGCTTACTGCTCTCTATAGAGATGTACTGTTATAGTGACTTACTGCTCTCCATAGAGATGTACTGTTGTAGTGGCTTACTGCTCTCTATAGAGATGTACTGTTATAGTGGCTTACTACTCTCTATAGAGATGTACTGTTATAGGGCTTACTGCAGATGTACTGTTATAGTGGCTTACTGCTCTCTATAGAGATGTACTGTTATAGTGGCTTACTGCTCTCTATAGAGACATACTGTTATAGTGGCTTACTGCAGATGTCCTGTTATAGTGGCTTACTGCTCTCTATAGAGATGTACTGTTATAGTGGCTTACTGCAGATGTCCTGTTATAGTGGCTTACTGCTCTCTATAGAGACATACTGTTATAGTGACTTACTGCAAATGTACTGTTATAGTGGCTTACTGCTCTCTATAGAGATGTACTGTTATAGTGGCTTACTGAGATGTACTGTTATAGTGGCTTACTGAGATGTACTGTTATAGTGGCTTACTGCTCTCTATAGAGATGTACTGTTATAGTGGCTTACTGCAGATGTACTGTTATAGTGGCTTACTGCTCTCTATATAGATGTACTGTTATAGTGGCTTACTGCTCTCTATAGAGATGTACTGTTATAGTGGCTTACTGCTCTCTATAGAGATGTACTGTTATAGTGGCTTACTGAGATGTACTGTTATAGTGGCTTACTGCAGATGTACTGTTATAGTGACTTACTGCAGACGTACTGTTATAGTGACTTACTGCTCTCTATAGAGATGTACTGTTATAGTGGCTTACTGCAGATGTACTGTTATAGTGGCTTACTGCTCTCTATAGAGATGTACTGTTATAGTGGCTTACTGCTCTCTATAGAGATGTACTGTTATAGTGGCTTACTGCAGATGTACTGTTATAGTGGCATACTGCTCTCTATAGAGATGCACTGTTACAGTGGCTTACTGCTCTCTATAGAGATGTACTGTTATAGTGGCTTACTGCAGATGTACTGTTATAGTGGCTTAGAGATGTACTGTTATAGTGGCTTACTGAGATGTACTGTTATAGTGGCTTACTGCAGATGTACTGTTATAGTGACTTACTGAGATGTACTGTTATAGTGGCTTACTGCTCTCTATAGAGATGTACTGTTATAGTGGCTTACTGCAGATGTACTGTTATAGTGGCTTACTGCTTTCTATAGAGATGTCCTGTTATAGTGACTTACTGCTCTCCATAGAGATGTACTGTTATAGTGGCTTACTGCTCTCTATAGAGATGTACTGTTATAGTGGCTTACTGCTCTCTATAGAGATGTACTGTTATAGGGGCTTACTGCTCTCTATAGAGATGTACTGTTATAGTGACTTACTGCTCTCCATAGAGATGTACTGTTGTAGTGGCTTACTGCTCTCTATAGAGATGTACTGTTATAGTGGCTTACTGCTCTCTATAGAGATGTACTGTTATAGTGGCTTACTGCAGATGTACTGTTATAGTGGCTTACTGCTCTCTATAGAGATGTACTGTTATAGTGGCTTACTGCTCTCTATAGAGACATACTGTTATAGTGGCTTACTGCAGATGTCCTGTTATAGTGGCTTACTGCTCTCTATAGAGATGTACTGTTATAGTGGCTTACTGCAGATGTCCTGTTATAGTGGCTTACTGCTCTCTATAGAGACGTACTGTTATAGTGACTTACTGCAAATGTACTGTTATAGTGGCTTACTGCTCTCTATAGAGATGTACTGTTATAGTGGCTTACTGAGATGTACTGTTATAGTGGCTTAATGAGATGTACTGTTATAGTGGCTTACTGCTCTCTATAGAGATGTACTGTTATAGTGGCTTACTGCAGATGTACTGTTATAGTGGCTTACTGCTCTCTATATAGATGTACTGTTATAGTGGCTTACTGCTCTCTATAGAGATGTACTGTTATAGTGGCTTACTGCTCTCTATAGAGATGTACTGTTATAGTGGCTTACTGCAGTGTACTGTTATAGTGGCTTACTGCAGATGTACTGTTATAGTGACTTACTGCAGACGTACTGTTATAGTGACTTACTGCTCTCTATAGAGATGTACTGTTATAGTGGCTTACTGCAGATGTACTGTTATAGTGGCTTACTGCTCTCTATAGAGATGTACTGTTATAGTGGCTTACTGCTCTCTATAGAGATGTACTGTTATAGTGGCTTACTGCAGATGTACTGTTATAGTGGCATACTGCTCTCTATAGAGATGCATTGTTACAGTGGCTTACTGCTCTCTATAGAGATGTACTGTTATAGTGGCTTACTGCAGATGTACTGTTATAGTGGCTTATTGCAGATGTACTGTTATAGTGGCTTACCGCTCTCTATAGAGATGTACTGTTATAGTGGCTTACTGCTCTCTATAGAGATGTACTGTTATAGTGACTTACTGCAGATGTACTGTTATAGTGACTTACTGCTCTCTATAGAGATGTACTGTTATAGTGGCTTACTGAGATGTACTGTTATAGTGGCTTACTGCTCTCTATAGAGATGTACTGTTATAGTGGCTTACTGCTCTCTATAGAGATGTACTGTTATAGTGGCTTACTGCTCTCTATAGAGATGTACTGTTATAGTGGCTTACTGCAGATGTACTGTTATAGTGGCTTACTGCTCTCTATAGAGATGTACTGTTATAGTGGCTTACTGCTCTCTATAGAGATGTACTGTTATAGTGACTTACTGAGATGTACTGTTATAGTGACTTACTGCTCTCTATAGAGATGTACTGTTATAGTGGCTTACTGCAGATGTACTGTTATAGTGGCTTACTGCTCTCTATAGAGATGTACTGTTATAGTGGCTTACTGCTCTCTATAAAGATGTCTGTTATAGTGGCTTACTGCTCTAGAGATGTACTGTTATAGTGGCTTACTGCTCTCTATAGAGATGTACTGTTATAGTGGCTTACTGCTCTCTATAGAGATGTACTGTTATAGTGGCTTACTGCAGATGTACTGTTATAGTGGCTTACTGCTCTCTATAGAGATGTACTGTTATAGTGGCTTACTGCTCTCTATAGAGATGTACTGTTATAGTGACTTACTGAGATGTACTGTTATAGTGACTTACTGCTCTCTATAGAGATGTACTGTTATAGTGGCTTACTGCAGATGTACTGTTATAGTGGCTTACTGCTCTCTATAGAGATGTACTGTTATAGTGGCTTACTGCTCTCTATAGAGATGTACTGTTATAGTGGCTTACTGCTCTCTATAGAGATGTACTGTTATAGTGGCTTACTGCAGATTTTTTTTTTTTTTTAACCTTTATTTAACCAGGCAAGTCAGTTAAGAACAAATTCTTATTTTCAATGACGGCCTGGGAACAGTGGGTTAACTGCCTGTTCAGGGGCAGAACGACAGATTTGTACCTTGTCAGCTCGGGGGTTTGAACTCGCAACCTTCCGGTTACTAGTCCAACGCTCTAACCACTAGGCTACGCTGCCGCCCCTCTAGATGTACTGTTATAGTGGCTTACTACTCTCTATAGAGATGTACTGTTATAGTGGCTTACTGCTCTCTATAGAGATGTACTGTTATAGAGGCTTACTGCAGATGTACTGTTATAGTGGCTTACTACTCTCTATAGAGATGTACTGTTATAGTGGCTTACTGCAGATGTACTGTTATAGTGGCTTACTGCTCTCTATAGAGATGTACTGTTATAGTGGCTTACTGCTCTCTATAGAGACATACTGTTATAGTGGCTTACTGCAGATGTCCTGTTATAGTGGCTTACTGCTCTCTATAGAGATGTACTGTTATAGTGGCTTACTGCAGATGTCCTGTTATAGTGGCTTACTGCTCTCTATAGAGATGTACTGTTATAGTGACTTACTGCAGATGTACTGTTATAGTGGCTTACTGCTCTCTATAGAGATGTACTGTTATAGTGGCTTACTGAGATGTACTGTTATAGTGGCTTACTGAGATGTACTGTTATAGTGACTTAATGCAGACGTACTGTTATAGTGACTTACTGCTCTCTATAGCGATGTACTGTTATAGTGGCTTACTGCTCTCTATTGAGATGTACTGTTATAGTGGCTTACTGCAGATGTACTGTTATAGTGGCTTACTGCTCTCTATAGAGATGTACTGTTATAGTGGCTTACTGCAGATGTACTGTTATAGTGGCTTACTACTCTCTATAGAGATGTACTGTTATAGTGGCTTACTGCTCTCTATAGAGATGTACTGTTATAGTGGCTTACTGCAGATGTACTGTTATAGTGGCTTACTGCAGATGTACTGTTATAGTGGCTTACTGCTCTCTATAGAGATGTACTGTTATAGTGACTTACTGCTCTCTATAGAGACATACTGTTATAGTGGCTTACTGCAGATGTACTGTTATAGTGGCTTACTGCTCTCTATAGAGATGCACTGTTATAGTGGCTTACTGCTCTCTATAGAGATGTACTGTTATAGTGGCTTACTGCTCTCTATAGAGATGTACTGTTATAGTGGCTTACTGCAGATGTACTGTTATAGTGGCTTACTACTCTCTATAGAGATGTACTGTTATAGTGGCTTACTGCTCTCTATAGAGATGTACTTTATAGTGGCTTACTGCAGATGTACTGTTATAGTGGCTTACTGCTCTCTATAGAGATGTACTGTTATAGTGGCTTACTGCAGATGTACTGTTATAGTGGCTTACTGCTCTCTATAGAGATGCACTGTTATAGTGGCTTACTGCTCTCTATAGAGATGTACTGTTATAGTGGCTTACTGCAGATGTACTGTTATAGTGGCTTACTGCAGATGTACTGTTATAGTGGCTTACCGCTCTCTATAGAGATGTCCTGTTATAGGGGCTTACTGCTCTCTATAGAGATGTACTGTCATAGTGGCTTAATGCTCTCTATAGAGATGTCCTGTTATAGGGGCTTACTGCTCTCTATAGAGATGTACTGTCATAGTGGCTTAATGCTCTCTATAGAGATGTACTGTCATAGTGGCTTACTGCTCTCGAGAGAGATGTACTGTTATAGTGGCTTACTGCTCTCTATAGAGATGTACTGTTAT
>NW_026278475.1:0-152839 GCF_023373465.1 Oncorhynchus keta | reverse complement strand
TATTTATGTATGTGATCTATGAGCAACAAAAAATGTGTACACCTGTGAACTGCTGCGTGAAATTTTGACATGGCAAACGTGGTTGAAACGTGTTCTTCCTAATATCTTTGAATTACTAAATACCCACTCTTTTCTGCTGATCTGAAGACCGACGAAGTATCGTCAAGACAAACGCAGCTGCTATGAGTGAAAGATTGCCCCACCAAAAAGAATCGCATATGTTGCATGTTCTATTTCTAACGTAACGCTCAATCAACTGAAATTGATAAGTTATATTTATTCGATAAACAGTAAGTGACCTATATAAGCATACGAAGCCGTAATACCTGTTGATAACACGGAACAATGCCTAAGCTTGATCATGGTGTGAGAAGAATTGCTGCTCCGTTGTGAAATTGTCAAGGTTGAAGATTCACTAATATTTAAGGATTTGTTTGGCAAATATGCTTAACTGCTAAGTTGAGCGGTAATATTTGACATCTGTAAGTCACGTTATTCTTCGACTAATGCTTGCTATTATACTTGTGTCAGCACTATCTCAGTTTCTTGTTACCTGTGAAAGTCCCAGAAAGCTAAGATCAAGAGCCGTTTATTTCCTGGCCCTTCAACTGCTGTTCTTTTGTCACTGTCATGGTGCTGCTGACGACATTCAACAGCATAAATAACCGATGCAAATGTGCTGTCAGCTGCACAGCTGTGTGCTAACCTGAACTGGGGGAGCTGTCAAATCAGTGACGTGTCGTGTGTAACGTCCACTGGTCACAGCGGCAAACAAGCAGAGAAGATGCACAACGAAACCTGGAGCGAATTTCATGTTGCTAAAGTGGTGTCAATGTTGCTGAAACTCTTAACTGTTCCTTTAATTTTCTTCTCAAGAGTAATTCCCAGAGACCAATACGGCTTCTCCAAGCCATGGTATTTCTCTGGCAAGAATTGTCTTTGACTCTCTGCTGAAGCGCGTCTGGCGGCGCCATAACGCCCGCGATAACCGTCTGGCTCCGCAATATGCGTGGCTATCGCCTCTGGCGACGCCCACTGTCTGCGACGACGTCACGGCATACACCTGGCTGACGACTGACTGCGCCACTGGCGGCAACCGTCCTCAGCGACGCATAACCTCTGGCGGCCAGTGTGGCATACCTGGCTTGCGACGGCCGTGCGGCACCTCACTGCGACGCGCGTACGCCACCTCTGAAGCTGCGACCGCCCCGTCCTCTGACGACCGGCCTGTCCTCTGACCTCTGAAGCTGCGACCGGCCCGTCCTCTGACGACGACGACGCCTGAAGCTGCGACCGGCCCGTCCTCTGACGACGCCACCTCTGAAGCTGCGACCGGCCCGTCCTCTGACGACGCCACCTCTGAAGCTGCGACCGGCGCGTCCTCTGACGACGCCCACCTCTGAAGCTGCGACCGGCCCGTCCTCTGACGACGCCACCTCTGAAGCTGCGACCGGCCCGGCCTGACGTACCACCTCTGGAAGCTGCGACCGGCCCCGTCCTCTGGCGACGCCACCTCTGAAGCTGCGACCGGCCCGTCCTCTGACGACGCCACCTCTGAAGCTGCGACCGGCCCGTCCTCTGGCCGCCACCTCTGAAGCTGCGACCGGCCCGTCGTCTCTGACGACGCCACCTCTGAAGCTGCGACCGGCCCGTCCTCTGACGACGCCACCTCTGAAGCTGCGACCGGCCCGTCCTCTGACGACGCCACCTCTGAAGCTGCGACCGGCCCGTCCTCTGACGACTCCACCTCTGAAGCTGCGACCGGCCCGTCCTCTGGCGACGCCACCTCTGAAGCTGCGACCGGCCCGTCCTCTGGCCTTCTGACGCCACCTGACGACGCCACCTCTGAAGCTGCGACCGGCCCGTCCTCTGACCGACGACGCCACCTCTGAAGCTGCGACCGGCCCGTCCTCTGACGACGCCACCTCTGAAGCTGCGACCGGCCCGTCCTCTGACGACGCCCTCTGAAGCTGCGACCGGCCCGTCCTCTGACTGACGCCACCTCTGAAGCTGCGGCCGGCCCGTCCTCTGGCGGCCACCTCTGAAGCTGCGACCGGCCCGTCCTCTGACGACGCCACCTCTGAAGCTGCGACCGGCCCGTCCTCTGGCTGCGACGCCACCTCTGAAGCTGCGACCCGGCCCGTCCTCTGACGACGCCACCTCTGAAGCTGCGACCCGGCCCGTCCTCTGACGACGCCACCTCTGACTGCGACGCTGCGACCCGGCCCGTCCCATCTGGTGACGACGCCACCTCTGAAGCTGCGACCGGCCCGTCCTCTGGCGACGCCACCTCTGAAGCTGCGACCGGCCCGTCCTCTGGCGACGCCACCTCTGAAGCTGCGACCGGCCCGTCCTCTGGCGACGCCACCTCTGACCGCTGCGACCGGCCCGTCCCTCTGACGACGCCACCTCTGAAGCTGCGACCGGCCCGTCCTCTGACGACGCCACCTCTGAAGCTGCGACCGGCCCGTCCTCTGGCGACGCCACCTCTGAAGCTGCGACCGGCCCGTCCTCTGGCACGACGCCACCTCTGAAGCTGCGACCGGCCCGTCCTCTGACGACGCCACCTCTGAAGCTGCGACCGGCCCGTCCTCTGGCGACGCCACCTCTGAAGCTGCGACCGGCCCGTCCTCTGACGACGCCACCTCTGAAGCTGCGACCGGCCCGTCCTCTGACGACGCCACCTCTGAAGCTGCGACCGGCCCGTCCTCTGACGACGCTCCTCTGAAGCTGCGACCGGCCCGTCCTCTGACGACGCCACCTCTGAAGCTGCGACCGGCCCGTCCTCTGACGACGCCACCTCTGAAGCTGCGACCGGCCCGTCCTCTGACGACGCCACCTCTGAAGCTGCGACCGGCCCGTCCTCTGACGACGCCACCTCTGAAGCTGCGACCGGCCCGTCCTCTGACGACGCCACCTCTGAAGCTGCGACCGGCCCGTCCTCTGACGACGCCACCTCTGAAGCTGCGACCGGCCCGTCCTCTGACGACGCCACCTCTGAAGCTGCGACCGGCCCGTCCTCTGACGACGCCACCTCTGAAGCTGCGACCGGCCCGTCCTCTGACGACGCCACCTCTGAAGCTGCGACCGGCCCGTCCTCTGACGACGCCACCTCTGAAGCTGCGACCGGCCCGTCCTCTGACGACGCCACCTCTGAAGCTGCGACCGGCCCGTCCTCTGACGACGCCACCTCTGAAGCTGCGGCCGGCCCGTCCTCTGACGACGCCACCTCTGAAGCTGCGACCGGCCCGTCCTCTGACGACGCCACCTCTGAAGCTGCGACCGGCCCGTCTGACGACGCCACCTCTGAAGCTGCGACGCCCGTCCTCTGACGACTCTGAAGCTGCGACGGCCCGTCCTCTGACGACGCCACCTCTGAAGCTGCGACCGGCCCGTCCTCTGACGACGCCACCTCTGAAGCTGCGACCGGCCCGTCCTCTGACGACGCCACCTCTGAAGCTGCGACCGGCCCGTCCTCTGACGACGCCACCTCTGAAGCTGCGACCGGCCCGTCCTCTGACGACGCCACCTCTGAAGCTGCGACCGGCCCGTCCTCTGACGACGCCACCTCTGAAGCTGCGACCGGCCCGTCCTCTGACGACGCCACCTCTGAAGCTGCGACCGGCCCGTCCTCTGACGACGCCACCTCTGAAGCTGCGACCGGCCCGTCCTGCGACGACGCCACCTCTGAAGCTGCGACCGGCCCGTCCGGCGACGACATGGATATCTGACGTGGGACATGCAAGAGTTCATGGGTACTCTAGTCCAGTCTGTAACTGCATTTGCTTGTTTTGGCTCAATTAAACATTAACTGTAATACTTGTGTCCTCTGTATTGTTTTGGTGGTTCCTACTTGGAGTTGAGGTCTATGACCTGACTTGAGTAACTGGGGTGATGGCAACATTTATTTAGCATTATATCAATGCGCCAGCAATATTACTCTGACCCCTGTGTTTCAAATTGCCATTTGACTTAAGCTACATTTGCTCAGTGTTGGTCCATTTATGCTAGTAGCATCACATGATACCTCAAACAGCATTTTCACCTTTATTTCTGAAGCCATTTTCAGTCACAACTTTCAGACTTGTTTACGTGTTGCTGTGTTTTTGCCTACTTTGCTACATGACAACTTTACGGGTTTTACTTTTTAATTACTGTTTATTTTTGGTTTTTCCCTCTATTTTTTCACTCGTGTCAGGGTTGCATCAATTCGAATCTGGTATCAGGATAAATATGACAATGAGGCTAAGCAATAAGTGGTAAATGCATTGTTTGTATATACGGGCTCTCTGTCCCACCACAGGGCAAAACAGAACTGACTTGTTCCTGAGAAAAATATTAAAATATACTCGGTAGTTCCTGCTTCCGAGCCGGCCTGTCACAGCAGATAATATTCAATCACATATGGTAACGGGCTATAGTGCATAACACAATCCTCATAATCCCCCTTTTACACCCCTGTGGGGTTTAACCACACCATCCGATATACTAGGTTGCTGATGAACCCAGGAACTTTAAACCTTTATTTTGTGAATCAATGAAGTGATGCATGTCCCTTAACATTTATATAGAAACTGGAGTTTTTGATTCCCCCTTTTGACACCCACAAGGGTGTCACTCATTATCCTATATTTCAGTGCTCCCAACAGTAATATGTTAACAGCATTTCATGAAAATAATACAAAGTTAAATAAAACATATTTTTTACAGAAACAAAAGAAATCAACCAAGAAATGGAACAAAATCAAGTGATATATGCTTTTGTCTCCCCTTTTGACACCCATAAGGGTCAAAAACAGGATAACACTTTGTTTATTGACATGTAAGATATAGGATACAACTTTGGTCATGGAAAACAGTAAAGCAAAGCAAAAAGCATTATAAACCATCTGGTCCTCTCAGCTACTCCTATCCTGTACCAGTTGGGCTTCATGCCACCCAGGGACTCCAAACCTTCACAACAGGGAGAACAAACATACTGGAAAGAACTTATCATAAAACAAAAAACGTAATATTTATTCTACTACCTCACCCACAGCATACCATGGGTCATCCTCAGTCAGTCTCATCCTCCCCTGAAAGCTTGATTCAGTATCAGCATCTCCAACTGGAGCATCAAGCAAAGGCATCATGCCTGAAGCCTTCACATCTGTAACAGACTTCTTAAAACACGGTATGATGCAAGCAGCACAACACATCAATAATAAAAATACAAGAATTAGGGTCAGAAATCCAGTAACCACCATATCAGTGTACTTACCAAACCAGGCTCCCAACCAAGAGAACAGTCCAGACTCCTCCACCCCCGCCATGGTCCTCATCTCAGCAGATAGTGCATCAAGCCCACTAAGGGCCTTAGATATACTACCATCTGGACTGGTGTTATTAGGAATAAACGTGCAACATTGTTCACCAAACATCTTACAGACACCCCTCTGACTGGCAAGAAGCATATCCAAAGCAAGTCTATTCTGTCTGGCAACCCTAGATGTGGCCTCCAGCTGTTCAGACATACCAGTGAGTGCATCACGGGAGTAATTCACAAAACGCTGTTGATTATAGTAGATATAATTTATCCATGCAGTCTGTCTTGCATCCACTATGGCTGGACCTATAATAGGTAGTAAGTGCCAGAGTCCATCATTCCTACCCAAGGCCTGAAACTCACGAGGAACCCCCACCGGCACACCCAACAGATTATTGTGTATGTAAAATCAAATCAAATCAAATGTATTTATATAGCCCTTCGTACATCAGCTGATATCTCAAAGTGCTGTACAGAAACCCAGCCTAAAACCCCAAACAGCAAGCAATGCAGGTGTAGAAGCACGGTGGCTAGGAAAAACTCCCTAGAAAGCCCAAAACCTAGGAAGAAACCTGGAGAGGAACCAGGCTATGTGGGGTGGCCAGTCCTCTTCTGGCTGTGCCGGGTGGAGATTATAACAGAACATGGTCAAAATGTTCAAATGTTCATAAATGACCAGCATGGTCAATAATAATAAGGCAGAACAGTTGAAACTGGAGCAGCAGCACGGCCAGGTGGACTGGGGACAGCAAGGAGTCATCATGTCAGGTAGTCCTGGGGCATGGTCCTAGGGCTCAGGTCCTCCGAGAGAGAGAAAGAAAGAGAGGAGAGAATTAGAGAACGCACACTTAGATTCACACAGGACACCGAATAGGACAGGAGAAGTACTCCAGATATAACAAACTGACCCTAGCCCCCAGACACATAAACTACTGCAGCTTAAATACTGGAGGCTGTCAACTACATCCTCCGTCCATGGAGCACTACGTCTATGTCTCCCATGGGATGGAATGTTTCAGGCCCCCTGGATACAGAACCCAACAGCTGTTCAGCAGTAACATCAACAATGGTCAGTGGAATTATCAAACTGGTCAGAGCACACGTACCTTGCCAGTCTCCTCTAAGAATGGGTCTCAGTACTCTTTTGGGTCCACATATCCACCACACATCAGCCAGACCACTAGTTTGGTTTAGACCTGCACCTGGCCAAGTGACATTAATGGTTATGTTACTGCTGCAATCAGCTTCAGGCAATCTCCCATAGTCCATGCCACTACCTGTACCCGTGATGCAACTGTAATTGCCCCCATATGCCTTAACACCCCAAGGGGCCCGATGAGGAGATATTGTAGGAAACACAAGGCTCAAAGAGGAACAGAGGGTTGAATTGGGCTTATCCTGGTAAAAACTTCTCAGAATACACAAGCACCCCTCTCCTTCTCCTATAGCAAATGGGTGTGTAGCCAGAACAGGTCTAGCATGACCACATACAATGCAGTCCTTTCTTTTCAGGGTCTTAGCTGTATACCTCATATAAGACAGCCACAAATTGTCCCTACCATCAAAACCAGTCTCGGTGCCTAATTGATCAATAGCTGAATAGTCTCTAACGTTAATTACCTGAATGGGATTTGACACAGTGGTGGTGGGTGGCAGGCTCGGTCCAGGGGTGGAAGAGGAGTGTGTCTGGCTCAAGTTCGTCTGGGACCTCTGTGGTTTTGGCAGCACCTTAATAGAAAACACACCCATCGTGTCTGTCCCGGTCCTTTGTAGTCCGAGGGTGTAAGTGCCTGCATCAGAGAGCTTAATAGTTTTGATGGTTAGTAGGATGTCATCACCTTTACAGAGTTCAACAGTGCTCCCAGGTTTCCCCCATATCATGGAAAAACTATCCACCTTTGTGGGATCCCCTATGCTCTAAGGATACCCTCTTCTCCAATCCCAGAACTGTCCTAAATTGGTTATCATGTAATCCCCATATGGACACCCTCCCCCATTACACAGGTACACTGGCACCCTCGTATACACAGGTGTTAAAACCAAACACAAATATCTCAATTTCTTCCCAGCCCTGTTGGCTCAAAATATGTCCCAAATACTTAACATGAGTCTACCATAATTAAAACTTATCCTAGCTCATTTTCACACCACATTCATCAGAGAAAATATAATGACACTATAATGTAATTTTCACTGCCTTTTGGTATTAAATTACCTTAATATCAGTATTGCAAATGACCCTAGATTCTCCATCCAAATGGCTTTCCAATGAGGCTGATCAGACCACAAAGGAAAGTTACAATGGAGGTCATAAGTCTCATACCACCCCCCCAAATAAGTGTTTTTTACTATATTAAACAACATTCCTTTATCAAAAGATTTCACCTATTTAATTAAGACTCAGAAAATAAAAACTTGTAATATTTCATATGTGAGTGTACCCCTTTAAGATATCATGTCTCAGCCTCCCGGATGGTTAAGGGCGCTGTACGGCAGCGCCAGCTGTGCTATCAGAGACTCTGGGTTCACGCCCAGGCTCTGTCGTAACCGGCCGCGACCGGGAGGTCCAAGGGGCGATGCACAATGGCCTAGTGTCGTCCGGGTTAGGGAGTGCTTGGTCGGTAGGGATGTCCTTGTCTCATCGCGCACCAGCAACACCTGTGGCGGGCCGGGCGCAGTGCCGCTAGCCAAGGTTGCCAGGTGCACGGTGTTTCCTCCGACACATTGGTGTGGCTGGCTTCCGGGTTGGATGCTATAAATATTTGAATTACAATCAGAATGAATTTTAGTCTATGTTTTCGTTATGTCACCAGTATTTAAGCGGGCTCCCCGTCGACTGGGAGCCCGTTGGGCGCGGCAATACTGCCCTCTTCTATCCATCGTCTGTATAATTTTTCTCCTTTCTTTCTCTCTTTTCCTCCATTGGTCTCTAATGCTGATTTCAATGTTTTCAACACCTTCTCTGCCTCCTGATTAGCCATTGTCTAATGTATTTCAATTACTTGTTTTAATTTGAATACATTATAAATGATCAGGTTCAATTGTGTGCTGCCTTAGGATGTGTCCCAATCTAGCCACTGTCTAGTAAACACCGTGCACTTCTCCTTTACCGTTTCAAAACATAACCTAGGTCTCACACCTGTTATTTACCCGAAGGTCATACAAACTTGGTATTAGTACATCGACTCAAACCTGCAATACGACTTAATACCTAATGTACCACAAACCTCAAACATACGGTTCGAATCACTCTCCTCAAACATACTCAGTTCAAACAAACCTGCAAACATACATCAGTTCGAATCACTCAAACCTGCAAACATACATCAGTTCGAATCACTCAAACCTGCAAAAATACGTCAGTTCGAATCACTCAGACCTGCAAACATACGTCAGTTCGACACTCAGACCTGCAAACATACGTCAGTTCGAATCACTCAAACCTGCAAACATACAGTTCGAATCACTCAAACCTCGAAACATCAAACTCAGTTCGAATCACTCAAACCTGCAAACAAACACTCAAACCTGCAAACATACATCAGTCAGTTCGAATCACTCCTGCAAACATACATCAAACATACATCAGTTCGAATCACTCAAACCTTCAAACACCAGTTCGAATCAAGACCTGCAAACATAGTTCGAATCACTCAGTTTCAGTTCGAATCACTCAAACCTTCAAACATACGTCAGAATCAAACCTCAAACATTTAAATAATAAAAATGTGCAGTTATTTATCTTCCCTTACTCTTCAGTTCGATGCAATACAACCAGGTACTATAACCCTTATAAGGATCTATAAACCTTTCATTCAAACTTGATACCAGCTACAACTGAAATATCTAATGTACTACATATGCTTCAGCAACCAAACATCTAATGTAACACAGGTCTTTTTAATTTGTTGGCCTGCAAATTCTATCCGTAGATCATTCACTCTGATACAGCGCCCCACTTATATCCCAGTAGTACTGCACTCACTCTAAATTTACCCAAAGTAAATATCCATTTATACTAGAAAAATGTCCTCATGCACACCAGTACACAGCATTCATTGTTACATTGCGATCCTGCTCACACACACACTAGTAAATTCCTTTAACCGATCTGATTCACCGTCATTCAAACAACTGGGTACGCGTTACACCAACCGACCCATTTAGTACATTACATTAGTTGTTATACCATAAGAGCGATCGATCAGTTCAAAATTGCATTTACCACTATGTATTCCTCATGATCCTTTACCAATATAAATTAATAGAATTTGGTTACATACATCAAACAGGTGTCTCACAAAACTAAATTTGGATAACGCCAATGTGCAGAACTTTAGTTTTTCACAACAGGTGTCTGCTTACCTTTTTTAGTTGACCGGTCAGGATTTGTGAGACACACCGTCCGACGACAGCGTCCGACGACAGTACTGGCCAATCGGCTGGCACACCAATGTCCAGCGAAGTCCTTCACCAGATCACGTTCGGTGTCACCAATTGTATGGGGTTGTGTCAATTCGAATCTGGTATCAGGATAAATATGACAATGAGTCACCGATTGTATGCTATGTATTTTTATTAGCTAAGCAATAAGTGGTAAATGCAATTTTCGTATATACGGGCTCTCTGTCCCACCTCGTAGGGCAAAACAGAGAACTGACTTGTTCCTAACAAAGATATTATAATATACTCTGATGACAGAAGTAGTTCCTGCTTCCGAGCCGGCCTGTCAGAGTAGAGACTGGGCGTGGTTTAGACTCACCCAGCCTATCGTTGATTGTTGGCGCAGAGGCTGGTCCCAGCCCCTAAGCGCTTCAGCGGTCAGTCGTTGTAGCTGTGTAGAATATGCAGTTATCAGGAACCTAGCTCCTGTTATCTAACAAAAGACTGTTTGTTCTCGCAACACTACGTTCTGATTGTGCCCCCAACTCATTGCACAGGTCCTGTCTTCATGTTATTCTGTATTTTTCCATCATGAGAAAGGCCCATGGCCCTGAAACTGTTAACAAGGGTTCAAGTCAGCTATGTTGCATAACACATACATACATCCACACAAGCCAACAGCAGATAATATTAAATCACAAATATGGTAACGGGCTATAGTGCATAACACAGAATCCTCATACCCCGGACGCTTTATCTGGACATGGTTCGTCAGGACCTCCAACAGCCGAAGCTAATTAGTAACATTAACATGATGCCTTCTAATTGCAGTCGCTGTACTCATACAGAGAACGATCGCCTTACGGTGAGGATACAACTGTGCTACAAGCCCAGCTTCAGACGCAATCGTTAGGCAATGGTAATTTCTGTGTAGGAAAGGATGAAACAGCGTCTGTGCCACCAGTAAGTACAGATAGTAACGTTAGTATAAATCCCCTCGCACGGTCCCGCAGCCGGACAACTTTCTCACGGTTTCTGGAGGGAAATGCAGTAGGAATGCTCAACCGGTGTCGCTCATTCAGCCGACAAACTTTCAACCGGTTTTCCCCATTAAGCAACGAGTCGGAGTCAGAGGCCGAGCCTTCTCTTGTCTCTACTCCTCCCGTTACAGGGTCTGAGACGGTGAAGCTTCCCACCATTAGCTCTGACAAATTGAAAACTCTAGTCATTGGCGACTCCATTACCCGCAGTATTAGACTTAAAACGAATCATCCAGCGATCATACACTGTTTACCAGGCGGCAGGGCAACCGACGTTAAGGCTAATCTGAAGATGGTGCTGGATAAAGCTAAAACTGGCGAGTATAGAGATATTGTTATCCACGTCGGCACCAAAGATGTTAGGATGAAACAGTCAGAGATCACCAAGCGCAACATAGCTTCAGCGTGTAAATCAGCTAGAAAGATGTGTTGGCATCGAGTAATCGTCTCTGGCCCCCTCCCAGTTAGGGAGTGATGAGCTCTACAGCAGAGTCTCACGACTCAATCGCTGGTTGACAACTGGTTTCTGCCCCTCCCAAAGATAGAATTTTGTAGATAATTGGCCCTCTTTCTGGGACTCACCCACAAACAGGACCAAGCCTGACCTGCGGAGGAATGACGGACTCCATCCTAGCTGGAGGGGTGCTCTCATCTTATCTACCAACATAGACAGGGCTCTAAACTCCTCTAGCACCACAATGAAATAGGGTGCAGGCCAGGCAGCAGGCTGTTAGCCAGTCTGTCACTAGCACAGTCAACTCAGCTATCTCCATTGAGACCGTGTCTGTGCCTCGCCCTAGGTTGGACAAAACTAAACGTGGCGGTGTTCGCCTTAGCAATCTCACTAGGATAAAGACCTCCTCCATTCCTGTCATTATTGAAAGAGATCATGATACCTCACATCTCAAAATAGGGCTACTTAATGTCAGATCCCTTACTTCAAAGGCAATTATAGTCATAATCTTGATGTGATTGGCCTGACTGAAACATGGCTTTAGCTTGATGAATTTACTGTGTTAAATGAGGCCTCACCTCCTGGCTACACTAGTGACCATATCCCCCGTGCATCCTGCGGAGGTGTTGCTAACATTTACGATAGCAGATTTAAATTTACAAAAAAAAAAAAGACGTTTTCATCTTTTGAGCTTCTAGTCATGAAATCTATGTAGCCTACTCAATCACTTTTTTAGCTACTGTTTACAGGCCTCCTGGGCCATATACAGCGTTCCTCATTGAGTTCCCTGAATTCCTATCGGACCTTGTAGTCATAGCAGATAATATTCTAATTTTTTGGTGACTTTAATATTCACATGGAAAAGTCCACAGACCCACTCCAAAGGCTTTCATCATCGACTCAGTGGGTTTTGTCCAACATGTCTCTGGACCTACTCACTGTCACAGTCATACTCTGGACCTAGTTTTGTCCCATAGGATAAATGTTGTGGATCTTAATGTTTTTCCTCATAATCCTGGACTATCGGACCACCATTTTATTACGTTTGCAATTGCAACAAATAATCTGCTCAGACCGCAACCAAGGAACATCAAAAGTCGTGCTATAAATTCAGACGACACAAAGATTCTTTGATGTCCTTCAGACTCCCTCTGTCTACCCAAGGACGCCAGAGGACAAAAATCAGTTAACCACCTAACTGAGGAACTCAATTTAACCTTGAGCAATACCCTAGATGCAGTTGCAACCCTAAAAACTAAAAACATTGCTCATAAGAAACTAGCTCCCTGGTATACAGAAAATACCCGAGCTCTGAAGCAAGCTTCAGAAAATTGGAACGGAAATGGCGCCACACCAAACTGGAAGTCTTCCGACTAGCTTGGAAAGACAGTACCGTGCAGTATCGAAGAGCCCTTGCTGCTGCTCGATCATCCTATTTTTCCAACTTAATTGAGGAAAATAAGAAGAATCCGAAATTCGTTTTTGATACTGTCGCAAAGCTAACTACAAAGCAGCATTCCCCAAGAGAGGATGGCTTTCACTTCAGCAGTAATAAATTCATGAACTTCTTTGAGGAAAAGATGATTATTAGAAAGCAAATTACGGACTCCTCTTTAAATCTGCGTATTCCTTCAAAGCTCATTTGTCCTGAGTCTGCACAACTCTGCCAGGACCTAGGATCAAGAGAGACACTCAAGTGTGTTAGTACTATATCTCTTGACTTGACACAACGATGAAAATGATCATGGCCTCTAAACGTTCCATACTGGACCCTATTCCAACTAAACTACTGAAAGAGCTGCTTCTTGTGCTTGGCCCTCCTATGTTGAACATGATAAACGGATCTCTATCCACCGGATGTGGACCAAACTCACTAAAAGTGGCAGTAATAAAGCCTCTCTTGAAAAAGCCAAACCTTGACCCAGAAAATATAAAAAACTATCGGCCTATATCGAATCTTCCATTCCTCTCAATTTTTTTTAGAAAAGGCTATTGCGCAGCAACTCACTGCCTTCCCGAAGACAAACAATGAATACAAAAAGCTTCAGTCTGTTTTAGACCCCATCATAGCACTGAGACTGCACTTGTGAAGGTGGTAAATGATCTTTTAATGGCATCAGACCGAGGCTCTGCATCTGTCCTCGTGCTCCTAGACCTTAGTACTGCTTTTTTTTGTGTGAATTTAAGTATGCTCTCTCTAATTCTCTCTTTCACTCTTTCTTTCTCTCTCTCGGAGGACATGAGCCCTGGGACCATGCCTCATGACTACCTGGCATGATGACTCCTTGCTGTCCCCAGTCCACCTGGCTGTGCTGCTGCTCCAGTTTCAACTGTTCTGCCTGTGATTATTATTATTTGACCATGCTGGTCATTTATGAACATTTGAACATCTTGGCCATGTTCTGTAATAATCTCCACACGGCACAGCCAGAAGAGGACTGGCCACCCCACATAGCCTGGTTCCTCTCTAGGTTTCTTCCTAGGTTTTGGCCTTTCTAGGGAGTTTTCCTAGCCACCGTGCTTCTACACCTGCATTGCTTGCTGTTTCGCGATTTGCAGTCGAACTAGAGATTCCGAATCAGTGAAACAGAAACAAGGTCGGCACAGTTCCTACACCCGCTATCACTAATTCTGACATCTTGGGGAGATGAGAGTCGTAGGCTGAACCAATTATAGGGTACGAACCTAGAAAGCCTGAGCTTATTCAGTAGTCCCATTGTATTACGACCGGTGGTAGCCGGTAGCAAAGGGTAAGTCCTAGGGGGTAAGACCCGGGTGGGGTTGGTTACCTGCTATACCTGTAACGAGAGGGTGAAAGTCTCAGCCGCAGTGGCCATGCGGCAGTAGAGTGGGTGTGGATGGATAAAGTGACATGCTTGTGTACTAGGATAAAATGTTGCCATTCAGGGTTAGAAGAAAAGCAAAAGATACTCAAACGCTGTTGGATTTGGGTGTATTAGCAGTAGCAATAAAGAGAGGTTGGTTTTATGCCCTGTTGGGGTGGGGAACCATGACAGATTATGTGGAAATAGGAAGACAAGTGTGAATCATTTTGGTAATGTGTGTTATCAACAACAGTGATATTTGAACAGATTAGAGATGACTATCCATAACAATAAAATCCTTCATACAGTGAGGTTAGGTTACCATACTTGTCCTGCCCCACAGCTGTAGACACAGCCTTCTCCAGGTCCTCAGACACTAGCTGGAGATCCATTACAGGATGTCTGTCACCTCACTGAGCCCCTATTGCAGGTTCGGGGTCACATCCACTTGAATGTCCTTCATATGACGAACCTCCTACAGAGCAAATGAGGAAAACATGATATATGTTTAGTAGCAATAGAATATGGGAATTTGATCTCAACGCTACCTACAGCTAACATATTTATTTATGTATGTGATCTATGTAAATAAATAAATATATCACACCTGTAAAACTGTGAAGGACTATAGGTGGAGGCCTACCCATTTCCCAGGAGCATTGTAAAACGTGGATTTGGGTACAGTGTTTATTTCCCCTAATATCTTTGAAGATTACACCTAAAATAATTAGGCCTACTTCTTTCTACTGCTGATCTGAGACCATTAGGGTTAATCATTACAGATATAAATGCAATATATGGAGTAGAAAAGATTGCCTGCCCACCAACTTGATAAGAATCAACATATGTTCTACATGGTCTATTTCTATCTGAACGTAACAACTCAATCAAGCTTGTTAATTGATCGTTAAGCCATGTTTGTCAGGTAAACGGTCATTAGTGGCCTATATAAGCCTCATACAGGCCATGGGAAGACATTACCTGTTGATAACACAGATTATTTTCATGATCATGGGAGGTGTGAGAGAATTGCTGCTCGTTGTGATGACTGTGGGGGTTGTCAAAGGTTGGTTCACTAATGTTTAAGGGATTTGTTTGGTAAATATGCTTAACTTTATAAGTTGGGTATTAATATTTGACTGTCTGTATCTTCCGCGTTGGTCATCTTTTATTCTTCACTGCTATTAATATATGTAGCTATTTTGTGCGAACTCAACTTCTGTCAACACTTTCTCCTCAGTTTCTTGTTACCCTGTTGGAAAGTCCCAGAAGCAAGATCAAGTCTCTCTGCAGAGGAGACTTGGAGGTAATGTTTATTTCCACAACCCTTCTAGCTATGTTCTTTGTCACTGTCTATGGTGCTGCTGTGTTTGACACTCATTCAACAGCATAGAGTAACTCGGTCTAAATAATGCTGTCAAACCTTTTGCTTGTGTACCTTAACCTAAATTTTTCAGAGCTGTCATCAAATGACGTCTCCATTGTGCATGCCCTGGCCTTGCTCCGATCCATAGGGTCTAACGCTAAACAAGCCAGAGAAGGTACGGCCTGAAACGTATACTTTGAAACCTGTTGGGTTCATGTTGCTCAAAATTCGATTAGCAATTTGGCCTAGACCGTGTAGAACAGATGTGTTGCTGTAGAATACCCAACTGTTCCTTTTGTTTTCTCTCAAGAGTATTTAGAGACCAATGAAGTAGAATCCCAAGCTTCTCCAAACCATGGTATTTCTCTGGCAAATTATGCCCTGTCCTCTGAGGAGAAGCTGAGGCGCATGTCCTCTGACGACGCCACTGAAGCTGCGACCGGCCCGTCCTCTGACGACGCCACCTCTGAAGCTGCGACCGGCCCGTCCTCTGACGACGCCACCTCTGAAGCTGCGACCGGCCCGTCCTCTGACGACGCCACCTCTGAAGCTGCGACCTCTGACGACGCCACCTCTGAAGCTGCGACTCCTGACGACGCCACCTCTGAAGCTGCGCTGCGACCGGCCCGTCCTCTGACCGGCCCGTCCTCTGACGACGCCACCTCTGAAGCTGCGACCGGCCCGTCCTCTGACGACGCCACCTCTGAAGCTGCGACCGGCCCGTCCTCTGACGACGCCACCTCTGACGCCACTGACGCTGCGACGGCCCGTGACGCCACCTCTGAAGCGCCACCTCTGAAGCTGCGACCGGCCCGTCCTCTGGCGACGCCACCTCTGAAGCTGCGACCGGCCCGTCCTCTGACGCCACGCCACCGGCCCGTCTGACCTCTGACGCTGCGACCGGCCCGTCCGGTGACGACGCCACCTCTGAAGCTGCGACCGGCCCGTCCGGTGACGACGCCACCTCTGAAGCTGCGACCGGCCCGTCCGGTGACGACGCCACCTCTGAAGCTGCGACCGGCCCGTCCGGTGACGACGCCACCTCTGAAGCTGCGACCGGCCCGTCCGGTGACGACGCCACCTCTGAAGCTGCGACCGGCCCGTCCTCTGACGACGCCACCTCTGAAGCTGCGACCGGCCCCTCTGTCCTCTGAAGCTGCGACGCCACCTCTGAAGCCCGTCCTGCGACCTCGGCCCGTCCTCTGACGACGCCACCTCTGAAGCTGCGACCGGCCCGTCCTCTGACGACGCCACCTCTGAAGCTGCGGCCGGCCCGTCCTCTGAAGCCACCTGCGACCCGTCCTCTGACGGCCCGTCCTCTGACGACGCCACCTCTGAAGCTGCGACCCCGGCCCGTCCTCTGACGCTGCGACGCGCCACCTCTGAAGCTGCGACCGGCCCGTCCTCTGACGACGCCACCTCTGAAGCTGCGACCGGCCCGTCCTCTGACGACGCCACCTCTGAAGCTGCGACCGGCCCGTCCTCTGACGACGCCACCTCTGAAGCTGCGACCGGCCCGTCCTCTGACGACGCCACCTCTGAAGCTGCGACCGGCCCGTCCTCTGACGACGCCACCTCTGAAGCTGCGCGGCCCGTCCTCTGGCGACGCCACCTCTGAAGCTGCCCCCGTCCTCTGACGACGCCACCTCTGAAGCTGCGACCGGCCCGTCCTCTGACGCGCCACCTCTGAAGCTGCGACCGGCCCGTCCTCTGACGACGCCACCTCTGAAGCTGCGACCGGCCCGTCCTCTGACGACGCCACCTCTGAAGCTGCGACCGGCCCGTCCTCTGACGACGCCACCTCTGAAGCTGCGACCGGCCCGTCCTCTGACGACGAAGCTGCGACCGGCCCGTCCTCTGACGACGCCACCTCTGAAGCTGCGACCGGCCCGTCCCGGCTGACGACGCCACCTCTGAAGCTGCGACCCGTCCTCGGCCCGTCCTCTGACGACGCCACGAAGCTGCGACGCCCGCCTCTGACGACGCCACCTCTGAAGCTGCGACCGGCCCGTCCTCTGGCTGACGACGCCACCTCTGAAGCTGCGACCGGCCCCTCTGTCCTCTGACGCCACGAAGCTGCGACCGGCCCGTCCTCTGGAAGCTGCGACCGGCCCGTCCTCTGACGACGCCACCTCTGCGACCGGCCCGTGCGCCACCTCTGAAGCTGCCCGGCCCGTCCTGACGACGCCACCTCTGAAGCTGCGACCGGCCCGTCCTCTGGCGCCACCTCTGAAGCTGCGACCGGCCCGTCCTCTGACGACGCCACCTCTGGTGCTGCGACCGGCCCGTCCTCCGACGACGCCACCTCTGAAGCTGCGACCTCTGGCCCGTCCTCCGCCACGACGCCACCTCTGGTGCTGCGACCGGCCCGTCCTCCGACGACGCCACCTCTGAAGCTGCGACCGGCCCGTCCTCTGACGACGACGCCACCTCTGGTGCTGCGACCGGCCCGTCCTCCGACGACGCCACCTCTGGTGCTGCGACCGGCCCGTCCTCCGACGACGCCCACCTCTGGTGCTGCGACCGGCCCGTCCTCCGACGACGCCACCTCTGAAGCTGCGAACGGCCCGTCCGGCGACGACATGGATATCTGACGTGGGACATGCAAGAGTTCATGGGTACTCTAGTCCAGTCTGTAACTGCATTTGCTTGTTTTGGCTCAATTAAACATTAACTGTAATACTTGTGTCCTCTGTATTGTTGAGGTCTATGACCTGACTTGAGTAACTGGGGTGATGGCAACATTTATTTAGCATTATATCAATGCGCCAGCAATATTACTCTGACCCCTGTGTTTCAAATTGCCATTTGACTTAAGCTACATTTGCTCAGTGTTGGTCCATTTATGCTAGTAGCATCACATGATACCTCAAACAGCATTTTCACATTTATTTCTGAAGCCATTTCCGGTCACAACTTGCAGACTTGTTTACGTGTTGCTGTGTGTTTTGCCTACTTTGCTACATGATAACTTTACGGGTTTTACTTTTTAATTACCGTTTATTTTTGTTTTTCCCTCTATTTTTCACTCGTGTCAGGGTTGCGTCAATTCGAATCTGGTATCAGGGTAAATATGACAATGAGGCTAAGCAATAAGTGGTAAATGCATTGTTTGTATATACGGGCTCTCTGTCCCACCACAGGGCAAAACAGAACTGACTTGTTCCTGAGAAAAATATTAAAATATACTCGGTAGTTCCTGCTTCCGAGCCGGCCTGTCACAGCAGATAATATTCAATCACATATGGTAACGGGCTATAGTGCATAACACAATCCTCATAATCCCCCTTTTTACACCCCTGTGGGGTTTAACCACACCATCCGATATACTAGGTTGCTGATGAACCCAGAAACTTTAAACCTTTATTTTGTGAATCAATGAAGTGATGCATGTCCCTTAACATTTATATAGAAACTGGAGTTTTTGATTCCCCCTTTTGACACCCACAAGGGTGTCACTCATTATCCTATATTTCAGTGCTCCCAACAGTAATATGTTAACAGCATTTCATGAAAATAATACAAAGTTAAATAAAACATTTTTTACAGAAACAAAAAATCAACCAAGAAATGGAACAAATCAAGTGATATATGCTTTTGTCTCCCCCTTTTGACACCCATAAGGGTCAAAAACAGGATAACACTTTGTTTATTGACATGTAAGATATAGGATACAACTTTGGTCATGGAAAACAAAGTAAAGCAGAGCAAAGCATTATAAACCATCTGGTCCTCTCAGCTACTCCTATCCTGTACCAGTTGGGCTTCATGCCACCCAGGGACTCCAAACCTTCACAACAGGGAGAACAAACATACTGGAAAGAACTTATCATAAAACAAAAACGTAAAAGAAGGAACTGTGGTGGTGTAATATTTATTCTACTACCTCACCCACAGCACACCATGGGTCATCCTCAGTCAGTCTCATCCTCCCCTGAAAGCTTGATTCAGTATCAGCATCTCCAACTGGAGCATCAAGCAAAGGCATCATGCCTGAAGCCTTCACATCTGTAACAGACTTCTTAAAACACGGTATGATGCAAGCAGCACAACACATCAATAATAAAAATACAAGAATTAGGGTCAGAAATCCAGTAACCACCATATCAGTGTACTTACCAAACCAGGCTCCCAACCAAGAGAACATTCCAGACTCCTCCACCCCCGCCATGGTCCTCATCTCAGCAGATAGTGCATCAAGCCCACTAAGGGCCTTAGATATACTACCATCTGGACTGGTGTTATTAGGAATAAACGTGCAACATTGTTCACCAAACATCTTACAGACACCCCTCTGACTGGCAAGAAGCATATCCAAAGCAAGTCTATTCTGTCTGGCAACCCTAGATGTGGCCTCCAGCTGTTCAGACATACCAGTGAGTGCATCACGGGAGTAATTCACAAAACGCTGTTGATTATAGTAGATATAATTTATCCATGCAGTCTGTCTTGCATCCACTATGGCTGGACCTATAATAGGTAGTAAGTGCCAGAGTCCATCATTCCTACCCAAGGCCTGAAACTCATGAGGAACCCCCACTGGCACACCCAACAGATTATTGTGTATGTAAAATCAAATCAAATCAAATGTATTTATATAGCTCTGGCTGTGCCGTGTGGAGAGTATTACAGAACATGGCCAAGATGTTCAAATGTTCATAAATGACCAGCATGGTCAAATAATAATAATCACAGGCAGAACAGTTGAAACTGGAGCAGCAGCACGGCCAGGTGGACTGGGGACAGCAAGGAGTCATCATGCCAGGTAGTCATGAGGCATGGTCCTAGGGCTCATGTCCTCCGAGAGAGAGAAAGAAAGAGAGAAAGAGAATTAGAGAGAGCATACTTAAATTCACACAGGACACCGGATAGGACAGGAGAAGTACTCCAGATATAACAACCTGACCCTTGCCCCCCGACACATAAACTACTGCAGCATAAATACTGGAGGCTGAGACAGGAGGGGTCAGGAGACACTGTGGCCCCATCCGATGACACCCCCGGACAGGGCCAAACAGTAAGGATATAACCCCACCCACTTTGCCAAAGCACAGCCCCCACACCACTAGAGGGATATCTTCAACCACCAACTTACCATCCTGAGACAAGGCCGAGTATAGCCCACAAAGATCTCCGCCACGGCACAACCCAAGGGGGGGCGCCAACCCAGACAGGAAGATCACATCAGTGACTCAACCCACTCAAGTGACGCACCCCTCCTAGGCACGGTATGAAAGAGACCTAGTAAGCCAGTGACTCAGCCCCTGTAATAGGGTTAGAGGCAGAGAATCCCAGTGGAAAGAGGGGAACCGGCCAGGCAGAGACAGCAAGGGCGGTTCGTTGCTCCAGAGCCTTTCCGTTCACCTTCACACTCCTGGGCCAGACTACACTCAATCATATGACCCACTGAAGAGATGAGTCTTCAGTAAAGACTTAAAGGTTGAGACCGAGTTTGCGTCTCTCACATGGGTAGGCAGACCATTCCATAAAAATGGAGCTCTATAGGAGAAAGCCCTGCCTCCAGCTGTTTGCTTAGAAATTCTAGGGACAATTCCACGCCCAATTTTTCAGTTTTTGATTTGTTAAAAAAGTTTGAAATATCCAATAAATGTCGTTCCACTTCATGATTGTGTCCCACTTGTTGTTGATTCTTCACAAAAAAATACAGTTTTATATCTTTATGTTTGAAGCCTGAAATGTGGCAAAAGGTCGCAAAGTTCAAGGGGGCCGAATACTTTCGCAAGGCACTGTATGTTCTTCAAAAGAGAGATCAGGGTCCAGAGTAACGCCGAGGTCCTTCACAGTTTTATTTGAGACGACTGTACAGCCATTAAGATTAATTGTCAGACTCAACAGAAGATCTCTTTGTTTCTTGGGACCTAGAACAAGCTGTTTTGTCCGAGTTTAAAAGTAGAACGTTTGCAACCATCCACTTCCTTATGTCTGAAACACATGCTTCTGGCGAGGGCAATTTTGGGTCTTCACCATGTTTCATTGAAATGTTCAGCTGTGTGTCATCCGCATAGCAGTGAAAGTTAACATTATGTTTTCGAATGACATCCCCGCGCGTAAAATATATAGTGACATCAATAGTGGTCCTAAAACGGAACCTTGAGGAACATCGAAATTTACAGTTGATATGTCAGAGAACAAACCATTCACAGGGACAAACTGATATCTTTCTGACAGATAAGATCTAAACCAGGCCAGAACTTGTCCGTATAGACCAATTTGGGGTTCCAATCTCTCCAAAAGAATGTGGTGATCGATGGTATCAAAAGCAGCACTAAGGTCTAGGAGCACGAGGACAGATGCAGAGCCTCGGTCTGATGTCATTAAAAGATCATTTACCACCTTCACAAGTGTAGTCTCAGTGCTATGATGGGGTCTAAAACAGACTGAAGCATTTCGTATTCATTGTTTGTCTTCAGGAAGGCAGTGAGTTGCTGCGCAACAGCCTTTTCTAAAACTTTTGAGAGGAATGGAAGATTCGATATAGGCCGATAGTTTTTTATATTTTCTGGGTCAAGGTTTGGCTTTTTCAAGAGAGGCTTTATTACTGCCACTTTTAGTGAGTTTGGTACACATCCGGTGGATAGAGAGCCATTATTATGTTCAACATAGGAGGGCCAAGCACAGGAAGCAGCTCTTTCAGTAGTTTAGTTGGAATAGGGTCCAGTATGGAGCTTGAAGGTTTAGAGGCCATGATAATTTTCATCGTTGTGTCAAGAGATATAGTACTAAAACACTTGAGTGTCTCTCTTGATCCTAGGTCCTGGCAGAGTTGTGCAGACTCAGGACAAATGAGCTTTGAAGAAATACGCAGATTTAAAGAGGAGTCCGTAATTTGCTTTCTAATAATCATCTTTTACTCAAAGAAGTTCATGAATTTATTACTGCTGAGGTGAAAGCCATCCTCTCTTGGGGAATGCTGCTTTGTAGTTAGCTTTGCGACAGTATCAAAAACGAATTTCGGATTGTTCTTATTTTCCTCAATTAAGTTGGAAAAATAGGATGATCGAACAGCAGCAAGGGCTCTTCGATACTGCACGGTACTGTCTTTCCAAGCTAGTCGGAAGACTTCCAGTTTGGTGTGGCGCCATTTCCGTTCCAATTTTCTGGAAGCTTGCTTCAGAGCTCGGGTATTTTCTGTATACCAGGGAGCTAGTTTCTTATGAGAAATGTTTTTAGTTTTTAGGGGTGCAACTGCATCTATGTTATTGCGCAAGGTTAAATTGAGTTCCTCAGTTAGGTGGTTAACTGTTTTTTGTCCTCTGGCGTCCTTGGGTAGACAGAGGGAGTCTGGAAGGACATCAAGGAATCTTTGTGTCGTCTGTGAATTTATAGCACAACTTTTGATGTTCCTTGTTTGCGGTCTGAGCAGATTATTTGTTGCAATTGCAAACGTAATAAAATGGTGGTCCGATAGTCCAGGATTATGAGGAAAAACATTAAGATCCACAACATTTATCCCATGGGACAAAACTAGGTCCAGAGTATGACTGTGACAGTGAGTAGGTCCAGAGACATGTTGGACAAAACCCACTGAGTCGATGATGGCTCCGAAAGCCTTTTGGAGTGGGTCTGTGGAATTTTCCATGTGAATATTAAAGTCACCAAAAATTAGAATAGTATCTGCTATGACTACAAGGTCCGAATTCAGGGAACTCAATGAGGAACGCTGTATATGGCCCAGGAGGCCTGTAAACAGTAGCTTAAAAAAGTGATTGAGTAGGCTACATAGATTCCGTGGCTAGAAGCTCAAAAGACGAAAACGTCTTTTTTTTTTTTTTTTGTAAATTTAAATTTGGTATCGTAAATGTTAGCAAAACCTCTGCAGGATGCACGGGGGATATGGTCACTAGTGTAGCCAGGAGGTGAGGCCTCATTTAACACAGTAAATTCATCAGGCTAAAGTCATGTTTCAGTCAGGCCAATCACATCAAGATTATGATCAGTTCATAGACTATAATTGCCACTGAAGTAAGGGATCTGACATTAAGTAGCCCTATTTTGAGATGTGAGGTATCATGATCTCTTTCAATAATGACAGGAATGGAGGTCTTTATCCTCGTGAGATTGCTAAGGCGAACACCGCCACGTTTTGTTTTGTCCAACCTAGGTCGAGGCACAGACACGGTCTCAATGGAGATAGCTGAGCTGACTACACTGACTGTGCTAGTGGCAGACTGGCTAACAGCCTGCTGCCTGGCCTGCACCCTTTTTCATTGTGGAGCTAGAGGAGTTAGAGCCCTGTCTATGTTGGTAGATAAGATGAGAGCACCCCTCCAGCTAGGATGGAGTCCGTCACTCCTCCGCAGGTCAGGCTTGGTCCTGTTTGTGGGTGAGTCCCAGAAAGAGGGACAATTATCTACAAATTATATCTTTTGGGAGGGGCAGAAACCAGCTTTCATTGAGTTGAGAGACTGAGTTGTGAGACTGCTGTAGAGCTCATCACTCCCCCTAACTGGGAGGGGGCCAGAGACAATTACTCGATGCCGACATCTTTCTAGCTGATTTACACGCTGAAGCTATGTTGCGCTTGGTGATCTGTTTCATCCTAAAATCGTTGGTGCCGACGTGTATAACAATATCTCTATACTCGCCAGTTTTAGCTTTAGCCAGCACCATCTTCAGATTAGCCTTAACGTCGGTTGCCCTGCCCCCTGGTAAACAGAGTATGATCGCTGGATGATTCGTTTTAAGTCTAATACTGCGGGTAATGGAGTCGCCAATGACTAGAGTTTTCAATTTGTCAGAGCTAATGGTGGGAAGCTTCGCCGTCTCAGACCCCGTAACGGGAGGAGTAGAGACAAGAGAAGGCTCGGCCTCTGACTCCGAGTCGTTGCTTAATGGGGAAAACCGGTTGAAAGTTTGTCGGCTGAATATTCCTACAGCATTTCCCTCCGGAAACCGTGAGAAAGTTGTCCGGCTGCGGGGACGTGAGAGGGGATTTATACTAACGTTACTATCTGTACTTACTGGTGGCACAGACGCTGTTTCCTTTCCTACACAGAAATTACCCTTGCGTCTGAAGCTGGGCTTGTAGCACAGCTATCCTCACCGTAAGGCGATCGTTCTCCTGTATGAGTACAGCGACTGAAATCAGAAGGCATCATGTTAATGTTACTACTTAGCTTCGGCTGTTGGAGGTCCTGACGAACCATGTCCAGATAAAGCGTCCGGAGTATGAGGATTCTGTTTTATGCACTATAGCCCGTTACCATATGTGATTGAATATTATCTTCTGTTGGCTTGTGTGGATGTGTGTTATGCAACATAGCTGAATTTAAACATTGTTAACCGTTTCAGGGCCATGGGCCTCTCAGGATGGAAAAATACAGAACATGAAGACGGGACCTGTGCAATGAGTTTGTGGGGGGCACATTCAGAACGTAGTGTTGCGAGAACAGTCTTGTTAGATAACAGGAGCCTGATAACAGCATATTCTACACAGCGACAACCACTGACGCGTTTAGGGTGCTGGGACCAGCCTCTGCGCTAACGATCAACGATAGGCTGGTGGAGTCTAAACCACACCCAGTCTCTACTCTGACAGGCCGGCTCGGAAGCAGGAACTACTTCTGAGTTTATTTTAATATTTTTCTCAGCAACAAGTCAGTTCTGTTTTGCCCTGTGGTGGGACAGAGAGCCCGAATATACAAACAATGCATTTACAACTTATTGCTTAGCCAATAAAAAAAATATACATAGCATACGTCAGTGCTTCATTGTCATATTTTTCCTGATACCAGATTCGAATTGACGCAACCCTTGACACGAGTGAAAAAATTGAGGGAAAAACCAAAAATAAACGGTAATTAAAGTAAAACCCGTAAAGTTGTCATGTAGCAAAGTAGGCAAAACACGTAAACAAGTTGTGACCGGAAATGCCTTCAAAAATACAGGTGAAATTGTTTGAGGTACCATGTGATGCTACTAGCATAAATGGACCAACACTGAGCAAATGTAGCTGAAGTCAATTGATAATTTAAAACACAGGGGTCAGAGTAATATTGCTGGCGCATGGATATAATGCTAAATAAATGTTGCCATCACCCCAGTTACTCAAGTCAGGTCATAGACCTCAACTCCAAGTAGGAACCACCAAAACAATACAGAGGACACAAGTATTACAGTTAATGTTTAATTGAGCCAAAACAAGCAAATGCAGTTACAGACTGGACTAGAGTACCCATGAACTCTTGCATGTCCCACGTCAGATATCCATGTCGTCGCCGGACGGGCCGGTCGCAGCTTCGGAGGTGGCGTCGTCGCCGGACGGGCCGGTCGCAGCTTCGGAGGTGGCGTCGTCAGAGGACGGGCCGGTGTCGTCAGAGGACGCTTCAGGTGGCGTCGTCAGAGGACGGGCCGGCTTCAGGGCGTCGGTCGCAGCTTCAGAGGTGGCGTCGTCAGAGGGTGGCGGGCCGGTCGCAGCTTCAGAGGTGGTCGTCGAGGTGGCGTCGTCAGAGGACGGGCCGGGCGCAGCTTCAGAGGTGGCGTCGTCAGAGGACGGGCCGGTCGCAGCTTCAGAGGTGGCGTCGTCAGAGGGGCGTCGCAGCTTCAGAGGTGGCGTCGTCAGAGGACGGGCCGGTCGCAGCTTCAGAGGTGGCGTCGTCAGAGGGCCGGTCGGGCGCAGGTCAGAGGACGGGCCGGTCGCAGCTTCAGAGGTGGCGTCGTCAGAGGACGGGCCGGTCGCAGCTTCAGAGGTGGCGTCGTCAGAGGTTCAGAGGTGGCGTCGTCAGAGGACGGGCCGGTCGCAGCTTCAGAGGTGGCGTCGTCAGAGGACGGGCCGGTCGCAGCTTCAGAGGTGGCGTCGTCAGAGGACGGGCCGGTCGCAGCTTCAGAGGTGGCGTCGTCAGAGGACGGGCCGGTCGCAGCTTCAGAGGTGGCGTCGTCAGAGGACGGGCCGGTCGCAGCTTCAGAGGTGGCGTCGTCAGAGGTGGCGCAGCTTCAGAGGTGGCGTCGTCAGAGGACGGGCCGGTCGCAGCTTCAGAGGTGGCGTCGTCAGAGGACGGGGCGGTCGCAGCTTCAGAGGTGGCGTCGTCAGAGGACGGGCCGGTCGCAGCTTCAGAGGTGGCGTCGTCAGAGGACGGGCCGGTCGCAGCTTCAGAGGTGGCGTCGTCAGAGGACGGGCCGGTCGCAGCTTCAGAGGTGGCGTCAGAGGACGGGCGGTCGCAGCTTCAGAGGTGGCGTCGTCAGAGGACGGGCCGGTCGGAGGTGGCGTCGTCAGAGGACGGGCCGGTCGCAGCTTCAGAGGTGGCGTCGTCAGAGGGCGGGCCGGTCGCAGCTTCAGAGGTGGCGTCGTCAGAGGAGAGCTTCAGAGGTGGCGGCGTCGCAGAGAGGTGGCGTCGTCACGGGCGGGCCGGTCGCAGCTTCAGAGGTGGCGTCGTCAGAGGACGGGCCGGTCGCAGCTTCAGAGGTGGCGTCGTCAGAGGACGGGCGGTCGCAGCTTCAGAGGTGGCGTCGTCAGAGGACGGGCCGGTCGCAGCTTCAGAGGTGGCGTCGTCAGACGGGCCGGTCGCAGCGTTCAGAGGTGGCGTCGTCAGAGGGACGGGCCGGTCGCAGCTTCAGAGGGTGGCGTCGTCAGAGGACGGGCCGGTCGCAGCTTCAGAGGTCGTCGTCAGAGGACGGGCGGTCGCAGCTTCAGGTGGCGTCGCAGCTCAGAGGGCGTCGGGACGGGCCGGTCGCAGCTTCAGAGGTGGCGTCGTCAGAGGACGGGCCGGTCGCAGCTTCAGAGGTGGCGTCGTCAGAGGACGGGCCGGTCGCAGCTTCAGAGGTGGCGTCGTCAGAGGACGGGCCGGTCGCAGCTTCAGAGGTGGCGTCGTCAGAGGACGGGCCGGTCGCAGCTTCAGAGGTGGCGTCGTCAGAGGACGGGCCGGTCGCAGCTTCAGAGGTGGCGTCGTCAGAGGACGGGCCGGTCGCAGCTTCAGAGGTGGCGTCGTCAGAGGACGGGCCGGTCGCAGCTTCAGAGGTGGCGTCGTCAGAGGACGGGCCGGTCGCAGCTTCAGAGGTGGCGTCGTCAGAGGACGGGCCGGTCGCAGCTTCAGAGGTGGCGTCGTCAGAGGACGGGCCGGTCGCAGCTTCAGAGGTGGCGTCGTCAGAGGAGGTGGCGGGCGGGCCGGTCGCAGCTTCAGAGGTGGCGTCGTCAGAGGAGGCGGGCCGGTCGCAGCTTCAGAGGTGGCGTCGTCAGAGGACGGGCCGGTCGCAGCTTCAGAGGTGGCGTCGTCAGAGGACGGGCGGGCAGCTTCAGAGGTGGCGTCGTCAGAGGACGGGCCGGTCGCAGCTTCAGAGGTGGCGTCGTCAGAGGACGGGCCGGTTCAGAGGTGGCGTCGTCAGAGGACGGGCCGGTCGCAGCTTCAGAGGTGGCGTCGTCAGAGGACGGGCCGGTCGCAGCAGAGGTGGCGTCGTCAGAGGACGGGCCGGGCTTCAGAGGTGGCGTCGTCAGAGGACGGGCCGGTCGCAGCTTCAGAGGTGGCGTCGTCAGAGGACGGGCCGGTCGCAGCTTCAGAGGTGGCGTCGTCAGAGGGCCGGTCGGGCTTCAGAGGTGGCGTCGTCAGAGGACGGGCCGGTCGCAGCTTCAGAGGTGGCGATCGTCGAGGACGGGCCGGTCGCAGAGGGAGGGCGGTCGCGGTCGTCAGAGGACGGGCCGGTCGCAGCTTCAGAGGTGGCGTCGTCAGAGGGACGGGCCGGTCGCAGCTTCAGAGGTGGCGTCGTCAGAGGACGGGCCGGTCGCAGCTTCAGAGGTGGCGTCGTCAGAGGACGGGCCGGTCGCAGCTTCAGAGGTGGCGTCGTCAGAGGACGGGCCGGTCGCAGCTTCAGAGGTGGCGTCGTCAGAGGACGGGCCGGTCGCAGCTTCAGAGGTGGCGTCGTCAGAGGACGGGCCGGTCGCAGCTTCAGAGGTGGCGTCGTCAGAGGGGCGGGCCGGTCGCAGCTTCAGAGGTGGCGTCGTCAGAGGACGGGCCGGTCGCAGCTTCAGAGGTGGCGTCGTCAGAGGACGGGCCGGTCGCAGCTTCAGAGGTGGCGTCGTCAGAGGACGGGCCGGTCGCAGCTTCAGAGGTGGCGTCGTCAGAGGACGGGCGGTCGCAGCTTCAGAGGGGCCGGTCGCAGCGTCGTCGTCGGGGCCGGTCGCAGCTTCAGAGGCGTCGTCAGAGGACGGGCCGGTCGCAGCTTCAGAGGTGGCGTCGTCAGAGGACGGGCGGTCGCAGCTTCAGAGGTGGCGTCGTCAGAGGACGGGCCGGTCGCAGCTTCAGAGGTGGCGTCGTCAGAGGACGGGCCGGTCGCAGCTTCAGAGGTGGCGTCGTCAGAGGACGGGCCGGTCGCAGCTTCAGAGGTGGCGTCGCAGGACGGGCCGGTCGCAGCTTCAGAGGTGGCGTCGTCAGAGGACGGGGGTCGCAGCTTCAGAGGTGGCGTCGTCAGAGGACGGGCGGTCGCAGCTTCAGAGGTGGCGTCGTCAGAGGACGGGCCGGTCGCAGCTTCAGAGGTGGCGTCGTCGAGGACGGGCAGAGCAGCTTCAGAGGTGGCGGAGGACGGGCGGTCGCAGCTTCAGAGGTGGCGTCGTCAGAGGACGGGCCGGTCGCAGCTTCAGAGGTGGCGTCAGAGGACGGCGTGGCGTCAGAGGTGGCGGGCGGGCGGTCGCAGCTTCAGAGGTGGCGTCGTCAGAGGACGGGCCGGTCGCAGCTTCAGAGGTGGCGTCGTCAGAGGACGGGCCGGTCGCAGCTTCAGAGGTGGCGTCGTCAGAGGACGGGCCGGTCGGCAGCTTCAGAGGTGGCGTCGTCAGAGGACGGGCCGGTCGCAGCTTCAGAGGTGGCGTCGTCAGAGGACGGGCGGGCAGAGGTGGCGTCGTCAGAGGACGGGCCGGTCGCAGCTTCAGAGGTGGCGTCGTCAGAGGACGGGCCGGTCGCAGCTTCAGAGGTGGCGTCGTCAGGGACGGGCCGGTCGCAGCTTCAGAGGTGGCGTCGTCAGAGGACGGGCCGGTCGCAGCTTCAGAGGTGGCGTCGTCAGAGGACGGGCCGGTCGCAGCTTCAGAGGTGGCGTCGTCAGAGGACGGGCCGGTCAGCTTCAGAGGTGGCGTCGTCAGAGGGACGGGCCGGTCGCAGCTTCAGAGGTGGCGTCGTCAGAGGACGGGCCGGTCGCAGCAGAGGTGGCGTCGTCAGAGGTCGCAGCTTCAGAGGTGGCGTCGTCAGAGGACGCCGGGCGGTCGCAGCTTCAGAGGTGGCGTCGTCAGAGGACGGGCCGGTCGCAGCTCAGAGGTCGGCGGGCCGGTCGCAGCGTCAGAGGTGGCGTCGTCAGAGGACGGGCCGGTCGCAGCTTCAGAGGTGGCGTCGTCAGAGGACGGGCCGCAGCTTCAGAGGTGGCGTCGTCAGAGGACGGGCGGTCGCAGCTTCAGAGGTGGCGTCGTCAGAGGACGGGCGGGCGGGCGTCGCAGCTTCAGAGAGTGCTTCAGTGGCGTCGTCAGAGGACGGGCGCAGCTTCAGAGGTGGCGTCGTCAGCTTCAGAGGTGGCGTCGTCAGAGGACGGGCCGGTGGCGTCGTCAGCGTCGCAGCGTCAGTGGCGTCGTCAGAGGACATGCGCCTCAGCTTCTCCTCAGAGGACAGGGCATAATTTGCCAGAGAAATACCATGGTTTGGAGAAGCTTGGGATTCTACTTCATTGGTCTCTAAATACTCTTGAGAGAAAACAAAAGGAACAGTTGGGTATTCTACAGCAACACATCTGTTCTACACGGTCTAGGCCAAATTGCTAATCGAATTTTGAGCAACATGAACCCAACAGGTTTCAAAGTATACGTTTCAGGCCGTACCTTCTCTGGCTTGTTTAGCGTTAGACCCTATGGATCGGAGCAAGGCCAGGGCATGCACAATGGAGACGTCATTTGATGACAGCTCTGAAAAATTTAGGTTAAGGTACACAAGCAAAAGGTTTGACAGCATTATTTAGACCGAGTTACTCTATGCTGTTGAATGAGTGTCAAACACAGCAGCACCATAGACAGTGACAAAGAACATAGCTAGAAGGGTTGTGGAAATAAACAATTACCTCCAAGTCTCCTCTGCAGAGAGACTTGATCTTGCTTCTGGGACTTTCCAACAGGGTAACAAGAAACTGAGGAGAAAGTGTTGACAGAAGTTGAGTTCGCACAAAATAGCTACATATATTAATAGCAGTGAAGAATAAAAGATGACCAACGCGGAAGATACAGACAGTCAAATATTAATACCCAACTTATAAAGTTAAGCATATTTACCAAACAAATCCCTTAAACATTAGTGAACCAACCTTTGACAACCCCCACAGTCATCACAACGAGCAGCAATTCTCTCACACCTCCCATGATCATGAAAATAATCTGTGTTATCAACAGGTAATGTCTTCCCATGGCCTGTATGAGGCTTATATAGGCCACTAATGACCGTTTACCTGACAAACATGGCTTAACGATCAATTAACAAGCTTGATTGAGTTGTTACGTTCAGATAGAAATAGACCATGTAGAACATATGTTGATTCTTATCAAGTTGGTGGGCAGGCAATCTTTTCTACTCCATATATTGCATTTATATCTGTAATGATTAACCCTAATGGTCTCAGATCAGCAGTAGAAAGAAGTAGGCCTAATTATTTTAGGTGTAATCTTCAAAGATATTAGGGGAAATAAACACTGTACCCAAATCCACGTTTTACAATGCTCCTGGGAAATGGGTAGGCCTCCACCTATAGTCCTTCACAGTTTTACAGGTGTGATATATTTATTTATTTACATAGATCACATACATAAATAAATATGTTAGCTGTAGGTAGCGTTGAGATCAAATTCCCATATTCTATTGCTACTAAACATATATCATGTTTTCCTCATTTGCTCTGTAGGAGGTTCGTCATATGAAGGACATTCAAGTGGATGTGACCCCGAACCTGCAATAGGGGCTCAGTGAGGTGACAGACATCCTGTAATGGATCTCCAGCTAGTGTCTGAGGACCTGGAGAAGGCTGTGTCTACAGCTGTGGGGCAGGACAAGTATGGTAACCTAACCTCACTGTATGAAGGATTTTATTGTTATGGATAGTCATCTCTAATCTGTTCAAATATCACTGTTGTTGATAACACACATTACCAAAATGATTCACACTTGTCTTCCTATTTCCACATAATCTGTCATGGTTCCCCACCCCAACAGGGCATAAAACCAACCTCTCTTTATTGCTACTGCTAATACACCCAAATCCAACAGCGTTTGAGTATCTTTTTGCTTTTCTTCTAACCCTGAATGGCAACATTTTATCCTAGTACACAAGCATGTCACTTTATCCATCCACACCCACTCTACTGCCGCATGGCCACTGCGGCTGAGACTTTCACCCTCTCGTTACAGGTATAGCAGGTAACCAACCCCACCCGGGTCTTACCCCCTAGGACTTACCCTTTGCTACCGGCTACCACCGGTCGTAATACAATGGGACTACTGAATAAGCTCAGGCTTTCTAGGTTCGTACCCTATAATTGGTTCAGCCTACGACTCTCATCTCCCCAAGATGTCAGAATTAGTGATAGCGGGTGTAGGAACTGTGCCGACCTTGTTTCTGTTTCACTGATTCGGAATCTCTAGTTCGACTGCAAATCGCGGTGAACCCTGCTCGCAGTGCCAACTGTTAGGTTCTAATTCTCAGAGTAAAAACTCGACGGACACTATGAATGCTTGAACCAAGTGTATTCTTCCCAGAGGGTCAAGACAGCTGCATTAGACAAAAAACATATTCACACAAGCACTGATATTTAATCCTCTCTCCTATGCAGAGTCTCCTCCTACACCTCTAAACAACCAATGCATCTCTGTTGCTAGACATAACCTTAGTGATATCTGTTCTTCCTCACTTCATCTGACCTGACCGCTACCTCAAAGTGCTCACTCCTCCCCAACTCAAGGCTGACATGGTGATTGGTACCAGACTTTGTCTCTTCTCATCCCAGAGGATCCCACCCATAGGATGCCTGATGGCTAACAATAACATATCCTGACATAATGTAAACGTTATACATTAAGCTCTCTCCCTCAGTGACATGAATTAGTATATTTCATATTCTCAGAACCCAACAGTAGGCTTTAAGGTGTGGCTGCATGTTTGTCGTGGACCCATCGTCACTCTTGATGTTCTTTTTCCAAGTCTGAACAGGCCGTTCTTCTCTTTCCTCAACTAATTGAAACGTCAGGGACAGACATCCTGAACGACTCTGATGTCAGACCTCCCATCAGCCCTCTACACCTCGCTGTGAGTAAAGCCTACCTGCTCCTGTAGTGGTCTCCATATGACAAATGGCACCCTATTCCCTATTTAGTACACTACGTTTGACCAGATCCTTATAGGCCCTGATCAAAAGTAGTTCACTACATAGGGAATAGGGTGCTATCTGGGATGCAAACATGGTGTAGATTTTCCACAGGAAGTTGACTGTCCAGACAGACTCACACACCATATTCCGATCTATTCCTGATTAGTGTAAAATACATGCATATTGTACTCAGTAATGATGAGGATGATTTCCTTATTTTGCCATTTGGGTTAATCAACCTCAGAGGAGAAGTAGAGTGTTTGTTTCTCAATCCCACGCTTGGCAGGAACCTCCGATGTTGATGCTGGGCGGGAGCAAAAATGGGCTCCCGATTGAAAGACTCTGGTCTACTTTAGAGGTCTAGCACTGTATTTCTGTTCAGGCGTACCACGGGTCTACTCTAGGACATTGATTATATTAAGAGTGAATATCTATTCAGGCGTACCACAGTCACCACCATGCTATGGAGGTCCTGGTTCAGTCTCTGCTGGATCTAGACGTGAGGGACAGCCAGGGGCGCACCCCTCTGGACCTGGCTGCCTTAAAAAGCCATGTGGAGTGTGTTGACGTCCTCATCAACCAGGAAGCCTCCATCCTGGTTAAAGACTTCACTCTGAAGAGGACCCCCATCCACGCTGCAGGTAGACATAAGGATATCACATAGAGCTTCTGTAATTAAAAAGTTTTCCTGACCAAGATGGCCATTTGTTTGGTCATGTTGCTAGGACGACAATGTCCACTCTAGGGATGTTACATGGTATCGTGTGAAAATGCCCACGAGACACTGATCTAAGGTCATTATTTGTCATGTTCTCCACTAATGATTGAGGATCTAGGGAGGGTAAGCTGATCCTAGATCAGTGCACAGGGGAGATTTCTATCCAGAGCCAGGTACACAGCGAGCAGGTGACAGGCTTGGAGGGCCTCAGCCCCAAAATTCTTTATTATCTGCTGTGTTAACATCATGAGGATGTCATCTACCAACACCACTGTTCTTGAAATCTGTCTGTTCATGTGAAGGTTATAGTCGTCCAGCAATCTGCTCATATCCTCTCTGTTTATCCTCTGTTTATTACAGCCTGGTTATTACCCGTTTGTAATATGACCTGTTGTCTTGTGTATCAGAATCCCTCAAATCAAATCAAATCAAATTGTATTTGTCACATACACATGGTTAGCAGATGTTAATGCGAGTGTAACGAAATGCTTGTGCTTCTAGTTCCGACAATGCAGTAATAACCCAACAAGTAATCTAACTAACAATTCCAAAACTACTGCCTTATACACACACAAGTGTAGGGGGATAAAGAATATGTACATAAAGATATATGAATGAGTGATGGTACAGAGCGGCATAGGCAAGATACAGTAGATGGTATCGAGTACAGTATATACATATGAGATGAGTATGTAAACAAAGTGGCATAGTTAAAGTGGCTCGTGATACATGTATTACATAAAGATGCAGTAGATGATATAGAGTACAGTATATACGTATACATATGAGATGAATAATGTAGGGTATGTAAACATTATATTAGGTAGCATTGTTTAAAGTGGCAAGTGATATATTTTACAGCATTTCCCATTATTAAAGTGGCTGGAGTTGAGTCAGTGTGTTGGCAGCAGCCACTCAATGTTAGTGGTGGCTGTTTAACAGTCTGATGGCCTTGAGATAGAAGCTGTTTTTCAGTCTCTCGGTCCCAGCTTTGATGCACCTGTACTGACCTCGCCTTCTGGATGAAAGCGGGGTGAACAGGCAGTGGCTCGGGTGGTTGTTGTCCTTGATGATCTTTATGGCCTTCCTGTAACATCGGGTGGTGTAGGTGTCCTGGAGGGCAGGTAGTTTGCCCCGGTGATGCGTTGTGCAGACCTCACTACCCTCTGGAGAGCCTTACGGTTGTGGGCGGAGCAGTTGCCGTACCAGGCGGTGATACAGCCCGCCAGGATGCTCTCGATTGTGCATCTGTAGAAGTTTGTGAGTGCTTTTGGTGACTAGACAAATTTCTTCAGCCTCCTGAGGTTGAAGAGGCGCTGCTGCGCCTTCTTCACGATGCTGTCTGTGTGGGTGGACCGATTCAGTTTGTCTGTGATGTGTATGCCGAGGAACTTAAAACTGCTACCCTCTCCACTACTTTTCCATCGATGTGGATAGGGGGGTGTTCCCTCTGCTGTTTCCTGAAGTCCACAATCATCTCCTTAGTTTTGTTGACGTTGAGTGTGAGGTTATTTTCCTGACACCACACACCTCCTCCCTGTAGGCCGTCTCGTCATTGTTGGTAATCAAGCCTACCACTGTTGTGTCGTCCGCAAACTTGATGATTGAGTTGGAGCGTGCGTGGCCACGCAGTCGTGGGTGAACAGGGAGTACAGGAGAGGGCTCAGAAGGCTGTTGTGGGATCTCCTACCCTCACCACCTGCCCAGTCAGTGTCCAGTACCCAGTTGCCCGGGGTCGAGACCCAGGGTCTCATCAGCTTGGAGGGTACTATGGTGTTAAATGCCGAGCTGTAGTCGATGAACAGCATTCCCTTCCTCCTAGGTGGTGACGGGTCACGAGGAGTGCAGCACAGCGCCAGCTTCCTGGTTCGGGAAGGTAAGGGGCGGAGCCATGTCCACCTGGTGGCGGCGTCCGGACACATCGGGGTGCTGGGGTGGCTCCTACACACCGCCCAGTCAGTGTGGACCCTCCCCGTCAACACAGACAACCAGGGCTACACGCCACTACACTGGGCCTGCTACAACGGTACTAACTGGACAGAGGGACAGCGAAGTGGGCCAGAGGCCACAAACAAATACACACATAAACATAGCGTGGCTTAAATTACCACAGCCAGCTTCGGGAGGGCACGAACCAAGCCATCCGCACAGGAACCTTAAGAGTCCCTCAGACAGCGAGAGATAAGAGGGAGGGATAGGGGGAGGCACAACAGGCCCACACTCATCCTCTCGTAACCACCAGGTTCCCTTCCAGCAGATACTGGACTTCAGAGGAACTGCTGCTGCTATACCCCATCTTTACCTTTACCCACAAAGGTCCTAAACGGTAGAAAGTGTCCGGCCAACAGACCGACGCACACCTTATGACGGCAATAACCTGTAGTCCAAGGGGATAGTAGCACTTCACTGAGAGCAAAACAGACAGGGACCAAAAGATGTGGAAGAAGCATTTTCAAAACCTGTTTTGACTGTAGAAATTGGGTGTTTGTGTTGAGAAAAGACAGGAGTGATATTTCATTTAAGTTTCATGAGAGTGATTGTCATGTTTATCCGCACACTAAGACAGAACGCACCTAGCCTCTTGTCTGTAATCCATGTGGGAGGAGGGAAAATCATACATTTTGTATGAACAAATATTTTAGTAGTAATTGTAAAGATTTAATGCATCCCAAAAGGAACCCTATACTGAATAGTACACTACTGTTGAACAGGGTCCATAGGGTTCTGGTCAAAAGCAGTGCCATTTAGGATACTGGTATGTGAGCAACAGGACTTTTTGAAGGGACATATTACATTTGCGTTATTAAACCTACCTGTCCTTTGGCCTCTAGAAAGTATTTTAGAAAGTAAATTATTAATTAATGTATTCTTTCTTGTGATATATAACTTCTTCAAAAAATGAAACCTCTCAATCATTGTTTGTGATTGAATGTTCATATCCCCGTTTTTGTCTCTTTTTGAAAATAATTTTAACTGGAAATATGTGCAATACATTTGCTATGTTCACCAAATCAGCAACAAGAGATTCACAGGTTCACAGGTTTTTCGTGTCATTATCATTCTTTTAAACGGATGAAACTAGCATGTACATATGAAATGGTGACTGAATTCGAAACTCCCATGAATTCTTTCAGTATCTGAAGTTTGCTGTATATTTTATGAGTAATAAATGTTATTTAATGATGAACTCTGGGTTATCGGTGTGGGTTATGTATTTTATTTTATTTTGCATTGCGTCCACAACATTAGATTTTTAAGGGCAATAGTAGCCTACATTTGTGTACAACTCGCAGGATTTCCATGCGTGAGCTTTCAACCGCTCAGGGCGTTGCATCAGCACGAGATTGGAAGTGCGTCAAATCTGTACAGCATTGTTACGTCATCACTGATAAACGTTGAAACTGATGAGAAACCGCGGGAGCAGTTCAGTCTGATTCTCGATAGTCCTGGAGGAGCGTTCATTTTGGCAAGGAAATGTGCTGATTTTGCAAGGATGTGGAGAAGAAAGAGTTCAAGGTAGGCATGTTATTTAATTAATAAGGCCCAAGCGGTTGTGGTATATGGTCAATATACCACGGCTAAGGGCTGTTCTTACAACCCGAAGTGCTAGGACACAGCCCTTAGCCATGGTATATTGGCCATATATCACGAATCCCCGAGGTGCCTTATTGCTATTATAATCTGGTTACCAATGTAACGGATGTGAAACGGCTGGCTTAGTTAGCGGTGTGCGCTAAATAGCGTTTCAATCGGTTACGTCACTTGCTCTGAGACCTTGAAGTAGTAGTTCCCCTTGCTCTGCAAGGGCCAGTTTATAATGGAGCGATGGGTAACGGATGCTATTAGGGTGACTGTTGTTAAATATTGTTAAATAAATGAAATGATGTAATATCAAACCTCAAAGTCGGTATGGGCGAGGGGACGGTTTAAAATTATACTGTTACTTACACCAACATAATTAGAGCAGTAAAAAATACATGTTTTGTCATACCCATGGTATACAGTCTGATATACCACGGCTTTCAGCCAATCAGCATTCAGGTCTCGTTCCACCCAGTTTATAATTATTTTGAAATCCCCATTTATATTAATTACTGTGGATATTGTTAAATAAATATTGTTAAATAAATGAAATTATGTGCTGCTATTCATTCTGTAATATCAAACCTCAAAGTCAATGGCCGGGGAGTCATGAGAGTTGGCTAAAGGTACAGTAGAATCTGTTGTGGGTCAAATGGGGGGGTCTATGGTCAAAGGCTTATGACACCACCTTCATTCACATTTACGTCCTAAATGGCACCCTATTCCCTATGTAGGCTAGTGCACTACTTTTGACTAAGATCCATACACTGGTTGGCTGGCTGGTCTTGAAAAACATGCGCGCGCTCTCATCAATGGCCGGAATGCCTGTATCTTGTTATGACTCAACCTCAGCTAGCAAGTGCTCATTATGCAAATGTATTTGTTTGCAATGAACATTTAGAGACTAAATATAGTTTACATGTTGTCAACGTTCTAAGCGAACCCTGTCTATTTACTTTGTCTATTTTACCCAGTTACATGCCAGTTTTGTTGCTAAACAACCAACCAGTCTTTTCAGCCCCACGGTGGAGGTGTCATAATACCCATAAAACCTTGCGGTCAAACAGAGAGGGAAGGGAAATGGTTCCAATCGTTTTTCCACCATTCATTTTTCCCATAGGCGATTTCAGAAATGCATAAAATAAGGGCTGTGTTTCATGTAGGCTTACCCTGGTGTGCCATTTTTAGAACCATGTAAATCTCTCACGGACAAGGTGACTTTTAGCAATACATTTGGCTCTATTTACTCTCAGATTCTAAATGTGTAATTAGCATCAAAGTAGACATGCAAAACTACAAATCCCTGCAAGCTCCTAAACGTCATTTCTAGCTGACACCTTTGCTAACAGGTTTTGTGTCAATTTAAAACTTGCACTAAACAGTTCACAGAATTGGCCATTTAAAGAAATGTAGCCAATTTATTAATTACTACATTTAGCTAACATTAGATAGTTAATTAATCAAGAGATTCATTTGTAGTTCTTTATGATAGCCACATTAGCAGATAATTAGCATTTCATTTTTGGGGGGTAAATACAGGTGAATATATTGATAAAAGTCACCTTGTCCTAGAGAGATTTACAGTTATCAAAATGTCACACCAGGGTAAGCCTACCTGAAACACAGCCCTTATTTTAAGTGTTTCTAAAAATCCACTATGGGAAAAGTGTATGGTGTAAAAACGATTGGAACCATTTCCCTGTTTGACTACTATGTTTTATGGGGATTATGACTAATTCCTGTGGCACTCTATAGGGCTCCGGCCAAAATAAGTGCATTATATTGGAAATAGGGTGCTATTTCGGACACAAGCATAGATATGATGCATTATGATGTGACTAGAAATATAATCACTAGAAAGGATAGAGCCTCTGATCACGGCAATTTGACTGGTAAACTGAACTGTACTGTACCAACCTGACATGATGTTCTGGTGATTCTATTTCTATGCATATGATTGATGCATTATGATGTGACAATGTTGGGTTAATGGTGCTTTCAAGGCAAGTGATCTTGGTCAAATCATGACTTCCATGATCTTTAGGTCGGAAATTTGGAGCTCTAAAGAGTTGCCAGAGTTTTTGTCATTTTTTTGTGATATCCAATTGGTAGTTACGATCTAGTTTCATCGCTGCGACTTCTCAAAGGTCGAGTCAGGAGTCCTCTGAAACATGACCCGCCAAGCCGTGCTGCTTCTGACTTGGAAATCCAAGTTGGATGACTGTTGAAAACTATTTTTCCATGTCTGAGTTTTTTTTTCTTTTTCGGTTGTCTTGAACGCTCTGAAGTCGGAAGTCAGTTGTTTTCAACACGGCTAAAGGCGACACAGTAGGTGACATCTAAACATGACTTTGTGCTTGCTGTCTTTCAGGAGTCAGAGGTCAGTGGGAATGACCTCACCCTCATAGACCTGGATGACCCCATCAATGACGGTGATGTTATGAAGGAAGAAGAAGACAGGTAAAGTGATTTACACTAATGACACATTTGTGACTGGTTACAGGATCACATAGGCCTACAGATACAGATTATGTAGTAGGTCAAAGGTCACCGCCTACGGAGAGGTAGGCCCAGAGCCATGTATTTAGAGAGATGGGACATCTATCTGCATTATGTTGCATTTACATCAATATGTATACATTACATGACACAGTATAATCAAAGATATCCATATGAGAGCTGGCTCTCCATGCGCAATATTGACATTTTAAACACTAATATGTACCTGAACATCTATTTTATAATTGACTTATAATGAAAGGGTAAATGAAAGGCTCAAAGGCGCTGCTAACATGGAGTCCTTTCTAAAAGTTTGCCAAATTCTCTAAATATATAACTCTGGATAGGCTGAGTCATCTCAGAGTATTGGAACCATAGAATTCCAGTGATTCTATCCTAATTCTATAATGAGTCATTCTACTTCTATGATTCTACTTCTATAATTGGAACACATCCTCACACTCACATTATCAAGTGACCTTAGAGAGATTCCTTTTTCTGTATCTAGATCAGATAAAGATCACAGAGAGGTTGAGAGACAGACCAAGTTGGAAGAGGCTGTTCTAGAGACAGATATCCCAACTCTGTCACTAGAGGCTGATGGAGAGATTGAGATGCAGGAGGCTGATCTGAAGACAGATGGCACATCTCAGTCACAGAAGGTTGAAGGAGAGATTGAGTTGGACGATGCTGTTGCCATCCCATCGCAGTCACAGGAGGTATGATGCATTGCGTTTTAATGACGCAGTGAAGATTAAAATGACAAATTAATTGTCCAAGCTTGAGCTAGTAAAGGTCTTCTAATCTAGGAGGCCAAAGGAGAGAGTGAGTTGAATCGGGTTGATCTGAAGAGTTCCACATCAACTCTGACACTGGAGGCCAAAGGAGAGAGTGAGTTGAATCGGGTTGATCTGAAGAGTTCCACATCAACTCTGACACTGGAGGTCGAAGGAGAGAGTGAGTTGAATCAGGTTGATCTGAAGAGTTCCACATCAACTCTGACACTGGAGGTCGAAGGAGAGAGTGTGATGCAGGAGAGTGATGATGTAGAAACAGCCGGGCCATCTCAATCCCAGGAGACTGAACGAGTGGCAAAGGTAAATGCTTCCAGATAACAGTGTGTGTTGTGTACATGTCTGTTTGTGCAGGCAGACAGTAGTTCGTAAACAGACATTGCGTTAACAGTGCTATGGCGAATTTGATTGAATTCCAGCCTAAGTCTGCTTTCTGTCGTCCCCATCAGGCTGCAGTGGTGACCTTCACTACCATGACCCGCAAGGCTGCAACCTCCCAGACCAGCCTCACCCTCAGCAGGGGAAAGAGAAGCTACCCAGACCTACACACCTTTGTGCAGGACATGAAGGATGGGTTAGTTGCTCTTTGGTTCCCCATGCATCCCCTAGATATGTTCCCTATTAGAGCCTTGGTCAACAATAGTTCTGTATTTAAGGAATAGGGGCCATTTGGGACGTACCCATAGGGACAATCTCAATTGCATTCTCCTCGAGCCCTCTCTTCTCGCCTCCTTCTCAAACCCATTGGATGAGAAAGCCCTCCCTTTTGACCATCTCGTCCAATGGGTTTTGAGAAGGAGGTGAGGTGTCTCGGGAAATACAAGGGACTCAACTGACCAATCAGGGATGTTTGGATGTGGCCTACTTCCGTAGAGGTCCATCCATAACGTAATCTAAGAGAATAGAGGGAATATCATGTGGTTTATTTGTGTACCTTTTTTTCTTTACTTTTCAGCCATTGGAATCTGCTGAGTGAGAATATGCGTGCCGGGGTGAGTTATAGTCACTTCTAAAGTAGTTCATGTTGGTAAGATGGACCAAACATTCCAAACTCTTATTGGTGGAAATCGTGCAGGACCTTTAATTCAGAGGTTCCCAAACTTTTTTACTCAGGCCCCCTTTCCAGCATTGTGGAACATCCTGAACCACTGCTTTAATTGACTAGCTTGAGTAAACACATGGTGCAGCAGTGCAGCTCCGTTAACAAACTAACTCTGTATGGTCTTTTACCATTTCAGATGAGCAGAGATGAGTTTAGTGCTAGGTGCATGGATATTACAAATTGGGTGATGGAGTCTACATCCACTGTGGTCGTTCCTGCCCTTGACCTCACCATGCAGATCAGGCACTCTGATTCGTCAAGCTCTTCTGGATCAGGAAGTAATGAGGCTAGAGAAGTGACCTCTCTTGGCCGCAGCGTCAGATTCAGCTTTCGTGGTGGACCCAGTAGACGCACCAGTTCAAGAACTACTTGCAGCACACAAACTCCCACGCCTTTCCCCTCCTCTCACAGGTACCTACCCCCTCCTCTCACAGGTACCTACCCCTATCCCCTCCTCTCACAGGTACCTACCCCTATCCCCTCCTCTCACAGGTACTTACCCCTATCCCCTCCTCCCTCATAGGTACTTACTTACCCCTTTCCCCTCCTCTTCTTGTAGGTCTTTCTAAAAACATTATTCCCATGTCCCTTGTTATAAGTACAAATATCCATTCCAGATCCACCTAGAGAGAAATTACTACTTAGGTACTTCCAAATTCTTGGATCATATTTTGTATTTTGTTATCATGTACTATTAATTTCTGTTGTGCATTCTGCAGTTCCATGACCTCTTTGCTGAGTGATGACGAAGAGCGATATGTCTCCTCACCTGAGGGTGGTGATAGAGAGATGAGACACAGACCCCACTCGGCACCACTGAGTTCTGTGTTTGGAATCTCTGAGGATTCTGTCTTCAACATGGTCCAGAGAGGCCAGTCGCAGAGTGACATCGTACTGTCGTCCAGTTGGAGTAGACGGGAGAAATACAGACCTGTCAAAATACCAACGGACACCAGGTTTATGATGGGTATTGTAGAGTTGGTAATGAACCTTCTCAACTCTAGATTGGCTGAGCTAATGCGAAGTTTCAGTCAGGGAACTCTAGGTCCGCTGTCTGGTAGTATCTCAGCAAGTCAGCAGTTTGCCCAAGAAATGCTAAGCATGGTGTCTACTAAGATGTATTCCCATGCCATAGAGCATATTGCGCACGGCCACAAGTCTCCCCTTGAGTTAGAGAGGGAGCTTGAGGTCATATTGGGTCCCCTGGCTGGACAGGTTATAGTCATCATCATAGATAGCATCTTTAAGGCTAAAGCCAACGGAGGAAACAAGGGACGAGCGACCAGCCCCTTGACCTATTTTCTCACTGCCATTTCGGCAGAAATACAAAGCTTAGTTGTTCAGAGATCGGCGAGCAGACCGTCCACCAGACTGTCCAACAACGACCCACTGCTGAACATTTCCAAGTCAAAGGTCTTAAGATCAGTTCTGCTCAAAATGGCAGAACTCTTTGGCCAAGGTCCAAGTGAAACCTGTCTAGTTCCACCAGTCCAGAGTCAGTCCGACAACTCTGTTTGCGACTGGACTCTGAATTCAGGCACCGTTCATCCAAGTCAATTTCTGTCCCACAACAGAATGACAGAAGTGTCATCCGATGTTGTGGATCTTGTACTTGAGGTTTTTGGGATAACAGGATTTTTGGATAGCGTGAGCCCGTCAAGGCCACAGAGTGCCTGCTCCTACAACTCAGCTAGTGGAGCAATAGATATGAGAGCTCTTGCTGGGGACTTGGTCAGACAGGTGTCTGTCAAACTCAGACCCTTTGTCTCTGAGAGTCAACTCTCCACCATGTCCATGACAGATCTGTCATCATCTATTTCTGACTCCACCTTGAAGCAGTTGTGTTGTAGCTCTGCTGTTGCTGCAGCAACTGTCTGTCAAGCAATCAAAATGGAGCTCGAGAATCAGATACCTACAAACCTGTCAGCCAGAGACCTACTATCGTCTCTGGTAGAGAGCATTGAGGACATGGATATTTCTGACATCCTCCAGGGCCCGTCGGCCATTTTGGAGGAGGCTGCTATGATTAAGCACCCAGAGATGTCCACCTCCACAATATACAGGTCTCTGCTTCTCGACTCATCTCTCGCCTCCTCTAACATGGTCACTGAGAGCATTATCTTCAACAGCCCACGCCCATCAGAGGAGAATGTGAATATTCAGAATGTGCTCCCTGTTGATAAAGTTGACATCCTCCATGGTCAACCAGTGGAGGGGTATATCGTCAAAGCTGAGCAATGCATCACTCAGGTCATTCAGGATGCAGCTGTGACATATACTGGCGTGCTGGATAAAACCGACACTTGTGGGAAACTGTCGGAAGTTCTGTCTGTCTGCGTTTCTGCAGAGAATATTGAGGATGCATCCTCTGATCTATTTGGTGGAATTATTTCTGACCTGCATGAGGTATCTGAGGTCTATAAGACCTCCATGCGTACAAAATCAGGTCGCAAAATGTTCTGGATGGAAGTGAGTTCAGGTTCCCAGAAGATTTATACCAAAACCCTGGACAAACTGAGGAAGCTTTTCACCTCTCACCTTCTCACTGAGGGAAAAAATACTCCTGTGCAAATTGAGTTCTATGACACTGGACTACTTGTAACTGAGACCACTGTGGAGGTATCTCCTGTACAGAAGACAGACAGTAATACCTCTTCAATGTCCTCAGCCCACCAGCTCACCCTCGACACCTGCACTAAAGGGGTCATCAAACAGGTGATCTCGGTGCTGAGGGTGGAGACTTCAAAGGAAGTCAAATGCGAGAGCATGTCAAATGCATCCTTCGACTTCAACCAGAAGTTGGACTCTATAATTTCGAAATTGGAGAGCCTCACCATTTCGAGTGATGTGACGTCAGCCAAGATTGCCACGCTCACGCGATCTCGTAGTGCAGCCAGCAGAACCTCTAACATTTCCATCCAGAGCTTTCACAGTGCTGAGTTCCGAGCTACGGCCAAACAGATTGTGCGTGAGGCCATTCTCAGAGCTGCTAGCGAAGCCAACTGTTCTTTGCCACAGAGCATGCCTAGCAGCACCTTCTCACACCATGTGGTTTCTACAACTGAAGATATAGTGAATATGATCATGCAAGACCTTGAAAGTCTATCCCAGTACACAGTGGCGGACGCAGACTCCTTCCCACTAGGAGAGAAAAGGCTGCAGTCCCAGCTCAATCCCAGAGTTGTCTTTGACACCTTATTGGATGCTGCTCAAACCATGTACCACAGAGTAAAGGATAGACTGAACGTCTTTTTGTCTTTTCCACCCATGTCAGTCACCACAGCCAAAGATGTGCTGGACTCCACCCCTGTGGAGACACTCAGATGCTCAAAGTCCCCCGACACTGCTCTTGTTAAGGACAGGAGCCGCCCTCCGTCTGTGAGAAGTGAGAAGCCATTTTCAAAAGTCAGTTTGACGAAAAGGTCTAAAGCCCTTGTGTCTTCGAGTGGCTCCTCCACAGACCACCATGTAATTGACACATGCAGTGAGGATGTCACTCTGAGTATGTCAGTTGTGAGCGACACCAGTTTGAAGAGAGCCTCTCCTCTCCATGGTAGTGGATTGAGTGCAAGTTGTGAACCTCTTGTGGCTCTACAAGACGGAACAGTGGCAGTCAGCCAAGAAGGCTTTAGCAAAACTGCAAAGAAGACGCTCAGCTTGATCATAAATGTGATCAAGTGCAGATTGGCCAACTCTGAGAGTTCATCTGTTGGGCAGAATGCAAGTGAGGAGTGTCTGATAGCCACTAACATGTTAGACTCTCTACTGGAGAGCCTTGACCTGTTGCCTGACATGAGTGCTGCCAATGAGATCACAAGGACAGAATGCCATACCTCTAACGCAATGGACAAGACAGGTTCACAGTCAGCGCTTGTGAGTCAACAAGAAATAAACATATCTGACACCAGTATCATAGTGAAAACTATAATGGACACATTGAAGACAGACGACCCAGAGATGACTTCAGCAGAAGAAAATCTGGATAGGCTCCTGTCAATTGAAGCCCTTCAAGATGCGTCTGGCAACCTGATCGCAAAGGTCCATGGTCTCATTCAGGAGATCACCATAAGCCGCCAGCTTCAATCCACGACTGGCCACAGAAGCCTCTCTCAACCAGCGCTGCCAAAGCCAGCACTGAGGAAGCTGTCAAAGGACGATGCGTCAGAGCTCATTTACAGCTTTGCCCAGACTTCTGTTAGCAGACTCCTGGGACAGTGTTTGGGTAGGCCTATGCCACCCACCGCTGACAGGGTTTTGGATCAGGTCATCAAGTTGATGACAGACATGGTGATGGACAGCCTGACTGATTTGTCCAAGTCTGCAATGGAGGATGGTAAGTGAAAGTACCTCTTCATCTGCATAGGACTTCATTGTAACATGATGCTCACTACATTGCATTTTATAATGTGAACTTTGCGGGTTTGCGTCCAAAATGGCACCTTCTTCCATATTTAGTGCACTACTTTTGACCAGAGCCAGACCCTATGGGCCCTGTTCAAAAGTTGTGCACTATAAAGGGAAGAGAATGGCTTTTGGGACACAGTGACTGATTTCCATTGTTGCGTCCTCTTCTCCCAGTTATTGTACCCAGGTCGGTCACACCAGCTTGCTCTTCTTACTTAGACACCAGCAATGCCGCAAGTGACATCACTCATGGTGTTGTGGCTGACCTCAATGCTACTGAGGAATTCCCTGCCAGGGGCCTTAGCCCGGCTAATGTAAAGGCTGACGGCATGGCCCACCTTCCCTCTGCCAGGGGGGAAGAGACTAAGAAGAACAGGAAGTGGCATTTCCTAACCAAAATTGTCAAGATTCCAAAGATCAGGATTAAGGTAGAGGGCTCAGTGTCTTTAGATTACCTCTGTAAGGCAGGGCTGAAATGTACCCTACAGATTCACTAAACCCCTATTGTCTCTGCAGTAGAACAATGCTGTTGTCATTGTCTTTAGGAGGTTGAGTGAGGCCGCTGTAATACAATCCTTATATACATGGGATAGAGTCAATTGCTATGTCCCAAATTGCATCCTATTCCCTATATAGTGCACTACTTTTGACCAGAGCTCTATAGGCCCTTGTCAAAAGTAGTGCCTTACGTAGCCAATAGGGTGCCATATATTTTACACAGGCTCAGTTGTCCTGATGTGTTTTGTCAACAGCTGTTCAAGACAAAAGGGGAACCGAAGAGCCACCCTGAACAGGATTCTCTGCCTACCAAACGTCTCAGAGAGACTCGTATTTCACAGGGTAAGTGATAAGCATCGATAATGTCATATTGATGTATCACCCTATGGCCAGCTTGTTAAAACGGTGACTACAGATACAGGCAGACAGACAGATACACACATTCATTTTGTGATTATGAAATATTCTTATCACAGATGCTGAGTGTGAGGTTCCATCCACTTCCCCACCCAAGGAGGACCTGACAACCACACTGGCCCCTGCTCCCCAGGAGTCCCAGTCCCGTAAACGCCCTCTCATAGTCAGGGTGTTACGAGCCATCTCCAGAGCCGTCTCCAAACCATTCAGAGAAGCTTTTGGGAAGAAGAATTAGAATTAGCCAAATGCCAGATTTTATTACTATTTTAATCAGAGCCTTTATTTAATAAAACATTGATTTGCCTGCATTGATTTCTGTCTATAGTTGTCTTACTGTTTGTGCAAGATAATGGTACTTCTAACCACATCGTCAAACGTATTTATAGTGAAGCACTTCATATTTTTTATTTGATTTAACCTTCATTTAACTAGACAAGTCAGTTAAGAACAAATTATTATTTACAATGACGGCCTACCCCGGCCAAACATGGATGTATAAGATGAACAGAGAACACTTTGTAACACTTTCTATGAAGCCCATATCTATAATGCATACACTCAAGTTTACTCATCATTGGGAAAGGTAGGCCAAACGGCCTTTACTTATCATTGGGAAAGGTAGGATGTGTTTTGGACACAATTTAAGAACAGATGCCTCCTTCCATCAGCCGTTGGCACCTTGTTCAGTATCTGTCACTTTACAGTACTGTAGTTCCTGATCTGGTTCTACTTAGTTTATGACATTCCTCCTCGTTCTTATAGGCTGGAGCAGACTTGGTTTGTCTCAAAATAAGACCGGTTTAAAATAGTTTTAGCCTGTTAAAGCAGGGTTTACCAAACTTTTCTTTTCAAGGTGAAGGGGGAGGTTCGGACAGCTAAAGGACGGTCATTTTTTTTGTTGCACTGACCACAGACGTGGTCAAATGTAAATATGACTTCTTACATGAGCCTGACAGTGCATCTCACGAAAGACAACGCTATCTCAGGCCAACATAGTTTGGAGAGCAATTGGCTATTGCTTCAAAGAGAAGACAATGAAGAGACTAATCTGTCTTTTAGTTATCAAAATTCTGAACTTAATTGAGCGAACAGTATTTTTGGCATCGGCTATATCCCCGGTGAGTGTGCATATTCACTTTTTTATCCCTGGGTCAGTGCCACTTGAAAGTCATATTGAAAAAGATTCTGCAAATCTCTTTTGTCATATAAAGTGTAGTAGAATTGCATGATAAAAAATATTTTTAAAAGGCCAATTTGTTTTCCTGTAAATAGAAACATATCTGATAAAGCCTAGCCTAGCCTTACTCCACCACACGCTGCATTGAACAGATGTTTTTTTGCGAACAGTGATTGAGTTATATTACTAGTCTAAATGATGACTATCCAATTTACTAATCACATTAGCAATAGATATCTTAGATAAGCTATCTTACATAATAGCTATCTTACATAAGTCTGTAAATGTGATGATGCATAGAATGCTTTATATGTTGTTTATGGTGAAAATTAGCTTCCCCTTAACTTGAGACTCGCGCGCCTATGAGCAAGACAGGTCTAAACACTGTTTTCCTTTGCTAATGTTTCGTCTGTCCGTCGGCTGTCAGTTATGTCGATGACTGTGTACATACAGTGGGGCAAAAAAGTATTTAGTCAGCCACCAATTGTGCAAGTTCTCCCACTTAAAAAGATGAGGCCTGTCATTTTCATCATAGGTACACTTCAACTATGACAGACAAAATGAAAAAAAAAAATCCAGAAAATCACATTGTAGGATTTTTTATGAATCTATTTGCAAATTGTGGTGGAAAATAACTATTTGGTCAATAACAAAAGTTTCTCAATACTTTGTTATATACCCTTTGTTGGCAATGACAGAGGTCAAATGTTTTCTGTATATCTTCACAAGGTTTTCACACACTTGCTGGTAATTTGGCCCATTCCTCCGTGCAGATCTCCTCTAGAGCAGTGATGTTTTGGGGCTGTTGCTGGGCAACACAGACTTTCAACTCCCTCCAAAGATTTTCTATGGGGTTGAGATCTGGAGACTGGCTAGGCCACTCCAGGACCTTGAAATGCTTCTTACGAAGCCACTCCTTCGTTGCCCGGGCGGTGTGTTTGGTATCATTGTCATGCTGAAAGACCCAGCCACGTTTCATCTTCAATGCCCTTGAGGTTTTCACTCAAAATCTCACGATACATGGCCCCATTCATTCTTTCCTTTACAGTCGTCCTAGTCCCTTTGCAGAAAAACAGCCCCAAAGCATGATGTTTCCACCCCTATGCTTCACAGTAGGTATGGTGTTCTTTGGATGCAACTCAGCATTCTTTGTCCTCCAAACACGACGAGTTGTGTTTTTACCAAAAAGTTATATTTTGGTTTCATCTGACCATATGACATTCTCCCAATCTTCTTCTGGATCATCCAAATGCTCTCAAGCAAACTTCAGATGGGCCTGGACATGTATTGGCTTAAGCAGGGGAACACGTCTGGCACTGCAGGATTTGAGTCCCTGGCGGCGTAGTGTGTTACTGATGGTAGGCTTTGTTACTTTGGTCCCAGCTCTCTGCATTACATTTAAGTCATTTAGCAGACGCTCTTATCCAGAGCGACTTACAAATTGGTGCATTCACCTTATGACATCCAGTGGAACAGTCACTTTACAATAGTGCATCTAAATCTTAAAAGGGGGGTGAGAAGAAATACTTATCCTATCCTAGGTATTCCTTAAAGAGGTGGGGTTTCAGGTGTCTCCGGAAGGTGGTGATTGACTCCGCTGTCCTGGCGTCGTGAGGGAGTTTGTTCCACCATTGGGGGCCAGAGCAGCGAACAGTTTTGACTGGGCTGAGCGGGAACTGTACTTCCTCAGTGGTAGGGAGGCGAGCAGGCCAGAGGTGGATGAACGCAGTGCCCTTGTTTGGGTGTAGGGCCTGATCAGAGCCTGGAGGTACTGAGGTGCCGTTCCCCTCACAGCTCCGTAGGCAAGCACCATGGTCTTGTAGCGGATGCGAGCTTCAACTGGAAGCCAGTGGAGAGCGGAGGAGCGGGGTGACGTGAGAGAACTTGGGAAGGTTGAACACCAGACGGGCTGCGGCGTTCTGGATGAGTTGTAGGGGTTTAATGGCACAGGCAGGGAGCCCAGCCAACAGCGAGTTGCAGTAGTCCAGGCGGGATGGTGAGAGCGCGTGGTGAGGAGACAGATTCTCGCCACGCCACCTGGTAGGAGCGACCTGTCAGGTAGGACGCAATCCAAGCGTGGGCCGCGCCGGAGATGCCCAACTCGGAGAGGGTGGAGAGGAGGATCTGATGGTTCACAGTATCGAAGGCAGCCGATAGGTCTAGAAGGATGAGAGCAGAGGAGAGAGAGTTAGCTTTAGCAGTGCGGAGCGCCTCCGTGATACAGAGAAGAGCAGTCTCAGTTGAATGACTAGTCTTGAAACCTGACTGATTTGGATCAAGAAGGTCATTCTGAGAGAGATAGCGGGAGAGCTGGCCAAGGACGGCACGTTCAAGAGTTTTGGAGAGAAAAGAAAGAAGGGATACTGGTCTGTAGTTGTTGACATCGGAGGGATCGAGTGTAGGTTTTTTTCAGAAGGGTGCAACTCTCGCTCTCTTGAAGACGGAAGGGACGTAGCCAGCGGTCAGGGATGAGTTGATGAGCGAGGTGAGGTAAGGGAGAAGGTCTCCGGAAATGGTCTGGAGAAGAGAGGAGGGGATAGAGTCAAGCGGGCAGGTTGTTGGGCGGCCGGCCGTCACAAGACGCGAGATTTCATCTGGAGAGAGAGGGAGAAAGAGGTCAGAGCACAGGGTAGGGCAGTGTGAGCAGAACCAGCGGTGTCGTTTGACTTAGGAAACGAGGATCGGATGTCGTCGACCTTCTTTTCAAAATGGTTGACGAAGTCATCTGCAGAGAGGGAGGAGGGGGGAGGGCGAGGAGGATTCAGGAGGGAGGAGAAGGTGGCAAAGAGCTTCCTAGGGTTAGAGGCAGATGCTTGGAATTTAGAGTGGTAGAAAGTGGCTTTAGCAGCAGAGACAGAGGAGGAAAATGTAGAGAGGAGGGAGTGAAAGGATGCCAGGTCCGCAGGGAGGCGAGTTTTCCTCCATTTCCGCTCGGCTGCCCGGAGCCCTGTTACTACTTAGCTTCGGCTGTTGGAGGTCCTGACGAACCATGTCCATATAAAGCGTCCGGGGTATGAGGATTCTGTGTTATGCACTATAGCCCGTTACCATATTTGTGATTTAATATTATCTGCTGTTGGCTTGTGTGGATGTATGTATGTGTTATGCAACATAGCTGACTTGAACCCTTGTTAACAGTTTCAGGGCCATGGGCCTTTCTCATGATGGAAAAATACAGAATAACATGAAGACAGGACCTGTGCAATGAGTTGGGGGGGGCACAATCAGAACGTAGTGTTGCGAGAACAAACAGTCTTTTGTTAGATAACAGGAGCTAGGTTCCTGATAACTGCATATTCTACACAGCTACAACGACTGACCGCTGAAGCGCTTAGGGGGCTGGGACCAGCCTCTGCGCCAACAATCAACGATAGGCTGGGTGAGTCTAAACCACGCCCAGTCTCTACTCTGACAGGCCGGCTCGGAAGCAGGAACTACTTCTGTCATCAGAGTATATTATAATATCTTTGTTAGGAACAAGTCAGTTCTCTGTTTTGCCCTACGAGGTGGGACAGAGAGCCCGTATATACGAAAATTGCATTTACCACTTATTGCTTAGCTAATAAAAAATACATAGCATACAATCGGTGACTCATTGTCATATTTATCCTGATACCAGATTCGAATTGACACAACCCGTACAATTGGTGACACCGAACGTGATCTGGTGAAGGACTTCGCTGGACATTGGTGTGCCAGCCGATTGGCCAGTACTGTCGTCGGACGCTGTCGTCGGAAGGTGTGTCTCGCAAATCCTGACCGGTCAACTAAAAAAGGTAAGCAGACAACTGTTGTGAAAAACTAAAGTTCTGCACATTGGCGTTATCCAAATTTAGTTTTGTGAGACACCTGTTTGATGTATGTAACCAAATTCTATTAATTTATATTGGTAAAGGATCATGAGGAATACATAGTGGTAAATGCAATTTTGAACTGATCGATCGCTCTTATGGTATAACAACTAATGTAATGTACTAAATGGGTCGGTTGGTGTAACGCGTACCCAGTTGTTTGAATGACGGTGAATCAGATCGGTTAAAGGAATTTACTAGTGTGTGTGTGAGCAGGATCGCAATGTAACAATGAATGCTGTGTACTGGTGTGCATGAGGACATTTTTCTAGTATAAATGGATATTTACTTTGGGTAAATTTAGAGTGAGTGCAGTACTACTGGGATATAAGTGGGCGCGCTGTATCAGAGTGAATGATCTACGGATAGAATTTGCAGGCCAACAAATTAAAAAGACCTGTGTTACATTGGATGGTTGCTGAAGCATATGTAGTACATTAGATATTTCAGTTGTAGCTGGTATCAAGTTTGAATGAAAGGTTTATAGATCCTTATAAGGGTTATAGTACCTGGTCGTATTGCATAAGAGTAAGGGAAGATAAATAACTGTGCATTCTTATTATTTAAATTGAGTGATTCGAACTGACGTATGTTTTAGGCTGGGTTTCTGTACAGCACTTTGAGATATCAGCTGATGTACGAAGGGCTATATAAATACATTTGATTTGATTTGATTTTACATACACAATAATCTGTTGGGTGTGCCAGTGGGGGTTCCTCATGAGTTTCAGGCCTTGGGTAGGAATGATGGACTCTGGCACTTACTACCTATTATAGGTCCAGCCATAGTGGATGCAAGACAGACTGCATGGATAAATTATATCTACTATAATCAACAGCGTTTTGTGAATTACTCCCGTGATGCACTCACTGGTATGTCTGAACAGCTGGAGGCCACATCTAGGGTTGCCAGACAGAATAGACTTGCTTTGGATATGCTTCTTGCCAGTCAGAGGGGTGTCTGTAAGATGTTTGGTGAACAATGTTGCACGTTTATTCCTAATAACACCAGTCCAGATGGTAGTATATTAAGGCCCTTAGTGGGCTTGATGCACTATCTGCTGAGATGAGGACCATGGCGGGGGTGGAGGAGTCTGGACTGTTCTCTTGGTTGGGAGCCTGGTTTGGTAAGTACACTGATATGGTGGTTACTGGATTTCTGACCCTAATTCTTGTATTTTTATGATTGATGTGTTGTGCTGCTTGCATCATACCGTGTTTTAAGAAGTCTGTTACAGATGTGAAGGCTTTAGGCATGATGCCTTTGCTTGATGCTCCAGTTGGAGATGCTGAATCAAGCTTTCAGGGGAGGATGAGACTGACTGAGGATGACCCATGGTATGCTGTGGGTGAGGTAGTAGAATAAATATTACACCACCAGTTCCTTCTTTTACATTTTTGTTATAAGTTCTTTCCAGTATGTTTGTTCTCCCTGTTGTGAAGGTTTGGAGTCCCTGGGTGGCATGAAGCCCAACTGGTACAGGATAGGAGTAGCTGAGAGGACCAGATGGTTTATAATGCTTTGCTCTGCTTTACTGTTTTCCATGACCAAAGTTGTATCCTATATCTTACATGTCAATAAACAAAGTGTTATCCTGTTTTTGACCCTTATGGGTGTCAAAAGGGGGAGACAAAAGCATATATCACTTGATTGTTCCATTTCTTTTCTGTAAAAAATATGTTTTAACTTTATATTATTTTCATGAAATGCTGTTAACATATTACTGTTGGGAGCACTGAAATATAGGATAATGAGTGACACCCTTGTGGGTGTCAAAAGGGGGAATCAAAAACTCCAGTTTCTATATAAATGTTAAGGGACATGCATCACTTCATTGATTCACAAAATAAAGGTTTAAAGTTCCTGGGTTCATCAGCAACCTAGTATATCGGATGGTGTGGTTAAACCCCACAGGGGTGTAAAAAGGGGGATTATGAGGATTGTGTTATGCACTATAGCCCGTTACCATATGTGATTGAATATTATCTGCTGTGACAGGCCGGCTCGGAAGCAGGAACTACCGAGTATATTTTAATATTTTTCTCAGGAACAAGTCAGTTCTGTTTTGCCCTGTGGTGGGACAGAGAGCCCGTATATACAAACAATGCATTTACCACTTATTGCTTAGCCTCATTGTCATATTTATCCTGATACCAGATTCGAATTGATGCAACCCTGACACGAGTGAAAAAATAAAGGGAAAACCAAAAATAAACAGTAATTAAAAAGTAAAACCCGTAAAGTTGTCATGTAGCAAAGTAGGCAAAACACACAGCAACACGTAAACAAGTCTGCAAGTTGTGACCGGAAATGGCTTCAGAAATAAAGGTGAAAATGCTGTTTGAGGTATCATGTGATGCTACTAGCATAAATGGACCAACACTGAGCAAATGTAGCTTAAGTCAAATGGCAATTTGAAACACAGGGGTCAGAGTAATATTGCTGGCGCATTGATATAATGCTAAATAAATGTTGCCATCACCCCAGTTACTCAAGTCAGGTCATAGACCTCAACTCCAAGTAGGAACCACCAAAACAATACAGAGGACACAAGTATTACAGTTAATGTTTAATTGAGCCAAAACAAGCAAATGCAGTTACAGACTGGACTAGAGTACCCATGAACTCTTGCATGTCCCACGTCAGATATCCATGTCGTCGCCGGACGGGCCGGTCGCAGCTTCAGAGGTGGCGTCGTCGCCGGACGGGCCGGTCGCAGCTTCAGAGGTGGCGTCGTCGCCGGACGGGCCGGTCGCAGCTTCAGAGGTGGCGTCGTCAGAGGACGGGCCGGTCGCAGCTTCAGAGGTGGCGTCGTCAGAGGACGGGCCGGTCGCAGCTTCAGAGGTGGCGTCGTCAGAGGTGGCGTCGAGGTGGCGTCGTCGGACGGGCCGGTCGCAGCTTCAGAGGTGGCGTCGTCAGAGGGACGGGCCGGACGGGCAGGGCGTCGCAGCTTCAGAGGTGGCGTCGTCAGAGGACGGGCCGGTCGCAGCTTCAGAGGTGGCGTCAGAGAGGACGGGCCGGTCGCAGCTTCAGAGGTGGCGTCGTCAGAGGACGGGCGGGCAGCTTCAGAGGTGGCGTCGTCAGAGGACGGGCCGGTCGCAGCTTCAGAGGTGGCGTCGTCAGAGGTCGCAGCGTGGCGTCGTCAGAGAGGACGGGCCGGTCGCAGCTTCAGAGGTGGCGTCGTCAGAGGACGGGCGGTCGCAGCTTCAGAGGTGGCGTCGTCAGAGGACGGGCCGGTCGCAGCGCAGAGGTCAGAGGTGGCGTCGTCAGAGGACGGGCAGAGGGTGGCGTCGCAGAGGACGGGCCGCGCTTCAGAGGTGGCGTCGTCAGAGGACGGGCCGCAGCTTCAGAGCGTCGTCGTCGTCAGAGGGCCGGTCGCAGCTTCAGAGGTGGCGTCGTCAGAGGACGGGCCGGTCGCAGCTTCAGAGGTGGCGTCGTCAGAGGACGGGCCGGTCGCAGCTTCAGAGGTGGCGTCGTCAGAGGACGGGCCGGTCGCAGAGGTAAGTCGTCAGAGGACGGGCCGGTCGCAGCTCAGAGGTGGCGTCGTCAGAGGACGGGCCGGTCGCAGCTTCAGAGGTGGCGTCGTCAGAGGACGGGCCGGTCGCAGCTTCAGAGGTGGCGTCGTCAGAGGACGGGCCGGTCGCAGCTTCAGAGGTGGCGTCGTCAGAGGACGGGCCGGTCAGAGGTGGCGTCGTCAGAGGACGGGCAGAGGTGGCGTCGTCAGAGGACGGGCCGGTCGCAGCTTCAGAGGTGGCGTCGTCAGAGGACGGGCCGGTCGCAGCTTCAGAGGTGGCGTCGTCAGAGGACGGGCTTCAGAGGTGCAGCGTTCAGAGGAGGGCCGGCGTGGCGTCGTCAGAGGACGGGCCGGTCGCAGCTTCAGAGGTGGCGTCGTCAGAGGACGGGCCGGTCGCAGCTTCAGAGGTGGCGTCGTCAGAGGACGGGCCGGTCGCAGCTTCAGAGGTGGCGTCGTCAGAGGACGGGCCGGTCGCAGCTTCAGAGGTGGCGTCGTCAGAGGAGGGCCGGTCGCAGCGTCAGAGGTGGCGTCGTCAGAGGACGGGCCGGGCTTCAGAGGTGGCGTCGTCAGAGAGGACGGGCCGGTCGCAGCTTCAGAGGTGGCGTCGTCAGAGGGCGGGCCGTCGCAGCTTCAGAGGTGGCGTCGTCAGAGGACGGGCGGGCGGTCGCAGCTCAGAGGTGGCGTCGTCAGAGGACGGGCCGGTCGCAGCTTCAGAGGTGGCGTCAGAGGAGGGGACGGGCCAGTCGCAGCGTCAGAGGTGGCGTCGTCAGAGGACGGGCCGGTCGCAGCTTCAGAGGTGGCGTCGGAGGACGGGCCGTCGCAGCTTCAGAGGTGGCGTCGTCAGAGGACGGGCCGGTCGCAGCTTCAGAGGTGGCGTCGTCAGAGGACGGGCCGGTCGCAGCTTCAGAGGTGGCGTCGTCAGAGGACGGGCCGGTCGCAGCTTCAGAGGTGGCGTCAGAGGACGGGCCGGTCGCAGTCAGAGGACGGGCCGCAGCTCGAGGTGGCGTCGTCAGAGGACGGGCCGGTCGCAGCTCAGAGGTGGCGTCGTCAGAGGACGGGCCGGTCGGCTTCAGAGGTGGCGGGCCGGGCCGGTCGCAGCTTCAGAGGTGGCGTCAGAGGACGGGCCGGTCAGAGGGCGTCGTCAGGGCCGGTCGGCTTCAGCAGCTTCAGAGGTGGCGTCGTCAGAGGACGGGCCGGTCGCAGCTTCAGAGGTGGCGTCGTCACGGGGGCCGCAGCTTCAGAGGTGCGTTCAGAGGCTTCAGAGGTGTCGTCAGAGGACGGGGCCAGCTTCAGAGGTGGCGTCGTCAGAGGACGGGCCGGTTTCAGAGGTGGCGTCGTCAGAGGACGGGCCGGTCGCAGCTTCAGAGGTGGCGTCGTCAGAGGACGGGCCGGTCGCAGCTTCAGAGGTGGCGTCGTCAGAGGACGGGCCGCAGCTCGCGTCGTCAGCTTCAGAGGTGGCGTCGTCAGAGGACGGGCCGCTTCAGAGGTCGCAGCGGTCAGAGTGGCGTCGTCAGAGGGGCCGGTCGCAGCCGGTCGCAGGCGTCAGTGGCGTCGTCAGAGGACATGCGCCTCAGCTTCTCCTCAGAGGACAGGGCATAATTTGCCAGAGAAATACCATGGTTTGGAGAAGCTTGGGATTCTACTTCATTGGTCTCTAAATACTCTTGAGAGAAAACAAAAGGAACAGTTGGGTATTCTACAGCAACACATCTGTTCTACACGGTCTAGGCCAAATTGCTAATCGAATTTTGAGCAACATGAACCCAACAGGTTTCAAAGTATACGTTTCAGGCCGTACCTTCTCTGGCTTGTTTAGCGTTAGACCCTATGGATCGGAGCAAGGCCAGGGCATGCACAATGGAGACGTCATTTGATGACAGCTCTGAAAAATGTAGGTTAAGGTACACAAGCAAAAGGTTTGACAGCATTATTTAGACCGAGTTACTCTATGCTGTTGAATGAGTGTCAAACACAGCAGCACCATAGACAGTGACAAAGAACATAGCTAGAAGGGTTGTGGAAATAAACAATTACCTCCAAGTCTCCTCTGCAGAGAGACTTGATCTTGCTTCTGGGACTTTCCAACAGGGTAACAAGAAACTGAGGAGAAAGTGTTGACAGAAGTTGAGTTCGCACAAAATAGCTACATATATTAATAGCAGTGAAGAATAAAAGATGACCAACGCGAAGATACAGACAGTCAAATATTAATACCCAACTTATAAAGTTAAGCATATTTACCAAACAAATCCCTTAAACATTAGTGAACCAACCTTTGACAACCCCCACAGTCATCACAACGAGCAGCAATTCTCTCACACCTCCCATGATCATGAAAATAATCTGTGTTATCAACAGGTAATGTCTTCCCATGGCCTGTATGAGGCTTATATAGGCCACTAATGACCGTTTACCTGACAAACATGGCTTAACGATCAATTAACAAGCTTGATTGAGTTGTTACGTTCAGATAGAAATAGACCATGTAGAACATATGTTGATTCTTATCAAGTTGGTGGGCAGGCAATCTTTTCTACTCCATATATTGCATTTATATCTGTAATGATTAACCCTAATGGTCTCAGATCAGCAGTAGAAAGAAGTAGGCCTAATTATTTTAGGTGTAATCTTCAAAGATATTAGGGGAAATAAACACTGTACCCAAATCCACGTTTTACAATGCTCCTGGGAAATGGGTAGGCCTCCACCTATAGTCCTTCACAGTTTTACAGGTGTGATATATTTATTTATTTACATAGATCACATACATAAATAAATATGTTAGCTGTAGGTAGCGTTGAGATCAAATTCCCATATTCTATTGCTACTAAACATATATCATGTTTTCCTCATTTGCTCTGTAGGAGGTTCGTCATATGAAGGACATTCAAGTGGATGTGACCCCGAACCTGCAATAGGGGCTCAGTGAGGTGACAGACATCCTGTAATGGATCTCCAGCTAGTGTCTGAGGACCTGGAGAAGGCTGTGTCTACAGCTGTGGGGCAGGACAAGTATGGTAACCTAACCTCACTGTATGAAGGATTTTATTGTTATGGATAGTCATCTCTAATCTGTTCAAATATCACTGTTGTTGATAACACACATTACCAAAATGATTCACACTTGTCTTCCTATTTCCACATAATCTGTCATGGTTCCCCACCCCAACAGGGCATAAAACCAACCTCTCTTTATTGCTACTGCTAATACACCCAAATCCAACAGCGTTTGAGTATCTTTTTGCTTTTCTTCTAACCCTGAATGGCAACATTTTATCCTAGTACACAAGCATGTCACTTTATCCATCCACACCCACTCTACTGCCGCATGGCCACTGCGGCTGAGACTTTCACCCTCTCGTTACAGGTATAGCAGGTAACCAACCCCACCCGGGTCTTACCCCTAGGACTTACCCTTTGCTACCGGCTACCACCGGTCGTAATACAATGGGACTACTGAATAAGCTCAGGCTTTCTAGGTTCGTACCCTATAATTGGTTCAGCCTACGACTCTCATCTCCCCAAGATGTCAGAATTAGTGATAGCGGGTGTAGGAACTGTGCCGACCTTGTTTCTGTTTCACTGATTCGGAATCTCTAGTTCGACTGCAAATCGCGGTGAACCCTGCTCGCAGTGCCAACTGTTAGGTTCTAATTCTCAGAGTAAAAACTCGACGGACACTATGAATGCTTGAACCAAGTGTATTCTTCCCAGAGGGTCAAGACAGCTGCATTAGACAAAAAACATATTCACACAAGCACTGATATTTAATCCTCTCTCCTATGCAGAGTCTCCTCCTACACCTCTAAACAACCAATGCATCTCTGTTGCTAGACATAACCTTAGTGATATCTGTTCTTCCTCACTTCATCTGACCTGACCGCTACCTCAAAGTGCTCACTCCTCCCCAACTCAAGGCTGACATGGTGATTGGTACCAGACTTTGTCTCTTCTCATCCCAGAGGATCCCACCCATAGGATGCCTGATGGCTAACAATAACATATCCTGACATAATGTAAACGTTATACATTAAGCTCTCTCCCTCAGTGACATGAATTAGTATATTTCATATTCTCAGAACCCAACAGTAGGCTTTAAGGTGTGGCTGCATGTTTGTCGTGGACCCATCGTCACTCTTGATGTTCTTTTTCCAAGTCTGAACAGGCCGTTCTTCTCTTTCCTCAACTAATTGAAACGTCAGGGACAGACATCCTGAACGACTCTGATGTCAGACCTCCCATCAGCCCTCTACACCTCGCTGTGAGTAAAGCCTACCTGCTCCTGTAGTGGTCTCCATATGACAAATGGCACCCTATTCCCTATTTAGTACACTACGTTTGACCAGATCCTTATAGGCCCTGATCAAAAGTAGTTCACTACATAGGGAATAGGGTGCTATCTGGGATGCAAACATGGTGTAGATTTTCCACAGGAAGTTGACTGTCCAGACAGACTCACACACCATATTCCGATCTATTCCTGATTAGTGTAAAATACATGCATATTGTACTCAGTAATGATGAGGATGATTTCCTTATTTTGCCATTTGGGTTAATCAACCTCAGAGGAGAAGTAGAGTGTTTGTTTCTCAATCCCACGCTTGGCAGGAACCTCCGATGTTGATGCTGGGCGGGAGCAAAAATGGGCTCCCGATTGAAAGACTCTGGTCTACTTTAGAGGTCTAGCACTGTATTTCTGTTCAGGCGTACCACGGGTCTACTCTAGGACATTGATTATATTAAGAGTGAATATCTATTCAGGCGTACCACAGTCACCACCATGCTATGGAGGTCCTGGTTCAGTCTCTGCTGGATCTAGACGTGAGGGACAGCCAGGGGCGCACCCCTCTGGACCTGGCTGCCTTAAAAAGCCATGTGGAGTGTGTTGACGTCCTGATCAACCAGGAAGCCTCCATCCTGGTTAAAGACTTCACTCTGAAGAGGACCCCCATCCACGCTGCAGGTAGACATAAGGATATCACATAGAGCTTCTGTAATTAAAACACTCTAGGGATGTTACATGTTATCGTGTGAAAATGCCCACGAGACACTGATCTAAGGTCATTATTTGTCATGTTCTCCACTAATGATTGAGGATCTAGGGAGGGTAAGCTGATCCTAGATCAGTGCACAGGGGAGATTTCTATCCAGAGCCAGGTACACAGCGAGCAGGTGACAGGCTTGGAGGGCCTCAGCCCCAAAATTCTTTATTATCTGCTGTGTTAACATCATGAGGATGTCATCTACCAACACCACCGCATTAACATCTGCTAACCATGTGTGTGTGTGACAAATAAAATGTGATTTGATTTGATTTGTTCTTGAAATCTGTCTGTTCATGTGAAGGTTATAGTCGTCCAGCAATCTGCTCATATCCTCTCTGTTTATCCTCTGTTTATTACAGCCTGGTTATTACCCGTTTGTAATATGACCTGTTGTCTTGTGTATCAGAATCCCTCAAATCAAATCAAATCAAATTGTATTTGTCACATACACATGGTTAGCAGATGTTAATGCGAGTGTAACGAAATGCTTGTGCTTCTAGTTCCGACAATGCAGTAATAACCCAACAAGTAATCTAACTAACAATTCCAAAACTACTGCCTTATACACACACAAGTGTAGGGGGATAAAGAATATGTACATAAAGATATATGAATGAGTGATGGTACAGAGCGGCATAGGCAAGATACAGTAGATGGTATCGAGTACAGTATATACATATGAGATGAGTATGTAAACAAAGTGGCATAGTTAAAGTGGCTCGTGATACATGTATTACATAAAGATGCAGTAGATGATATAGAGTACAGTATATACGTATACATATGAGATGAATAATGTAGGGTATGTAAACATTATATTAGGTAGCATTGTTTAAAGTGGCAAGTGATATATTTTACAGCATTTCCCATTATTAAAGTGGCTGGAGTTGAGTCAGTGTGTTGGCAGCAGCCACTCAATGTTAGTGGTGGCTGTTTAACAGTCTGATGGCCTTGAGATAGAAGCTGTTTTTCAGTCTCTCGGTCCCAGCTTTGATGCACCTGTACTGACCTCGCCTCTGGATGAAAGCGGGGTGAACAGGCAGTGGCTCGGGTGGTTGTTGTCCTTGATGATCTTTATGGCCTTCCTGTAACATCGGGTGGTGTAGGTGTCCTGGAGGGCAGGTAGTTTGCCCCCGGTGATGCGTTGTGCAGACCTCACTACCCTCTGGAGAGCCTTACGGTTGTGGGCGGAGCAGTTGCCGTACCAGGCGGTGATACAGCCCGCCAGGATGCTCTCGATTGTGCATCTGTAGAAGTTTGTGAGTGCTTTTGGTGACTAGACAAATTTCTTCAGCCTCCTGAGGTTGAAGAGGCGCTGCTGCGCCTTCTTCACGATGCTGTCTGTGTGGGTGGACCGATTCAGTTTGTCTGTGATGTGTATGCCGAGGAACTTAAAACTGCTACCCTCTCCACTACTTTTCCATCGATGTGGATAGGGGGGTGTTCCCTCTGCTGTTTCCTGAAGTCCACAATCATCTCCTTAGTTTTGTTGACGTTGAGTGTGAGGTTATTTTTCCTGACACCACACACCTCCTCCCTGTAGGCCGTCTCGTCATTGTTGGTAATCAAGCCTACCACTGTTGTGTCGTCCGCAAACTTGATGATTGAGTTGGAGGCGTGCGTGGCCACGCAGTCGTGGGTGAACAGGGAGTACAGGAGAGGGCTCAGAAGGCTGTTGTGGCTCCTACACACCGCCCAGTCAGTGTCGACCCTCCCCGTCATCACAGACAACCAGGGCTCCACGCCACTACACTGGGCCTGCTACAACGGTACGTACTGGACAGAGGGACAGCGAAGTGGGCCAGAGGCCACAAACAAATACACACATAAACATAGCGTGGCTTAAATTACCACAGCCAGCTTCGGGAGGGCACGAACCAAGCCATCCGCACAGGAACCTTAAGAGTCCCTCAGACAGCGAGAGATAAGAGGGAGGGATAGGGGAGGCACAACAGGCCCACACTCATCCTCTCGTAACCACCAGGTTCCCTTCCAGCAGATACTGGACTTCAGAGGAACTGCTGCTGCTATACCCCATCTTTACCTTTACCCACAAAGGTCCTAAACGGTAGAAAGTGTCCGGCCAACAGACCGACGCACACCTTATGACGGCAATAACCTGTAGTCCAAGGGGATAGTAGCACTTCACTGAGAGCAAAACAGACAGGGACCAACAGATGTGGAAGAAGCATTTTCAAAACCTGTTTTGACTGTAGAAATTGGGTGTTTGTGTTGAGAAAAGACATAAGGAGTGATGTTTCATTTAAGTTTCATGAGAGTGATTGTCATGTTTATCCGCACACTAAGACAGTCAGAACGCACCTAGCCTCTTGTCTGTAATCCATGTGGGAGGAGGGAAAATCATACATTTTGTATGAACAAATATTTTAGTAGTAATTGTAAATATTTAATGCATCCCAAAAGGAACCCTATACTGAATAGTACACTACTGTTGAACAGGGTCCATAGGGTTCTGGTCAAAAGCAGTGCCATTTAGGATGCTGGTATGTGAGCAACAGGACTTTTTGATGGGACATATTACATTATTAAACCTACCTGTCCTTCGGCCTCTAGAAAGTAAATGATTAATTCATGTTTTCTTTCTTGTGATATTTATGCCATCATTTTGTGCCTTCGTTAGTTACTGAGGGGAGGTTAGGAGAGTAGGGGCACCTGTATGAGTGACAACAGCTGGTTTTACATGTAAGCATTCACTAATAGGAAACCAAGTCAGTTAGGAGAGAAGACTAGTAGACACCCAGCAGGGTAATTTAAATGCAAGTTGTCAACCGTGATATTAGTTAGCACTGACACCATTAACCCCGATTCTAGCAACATCCTCATATATACCAACCCCAAACACTCAGTTCCACAACCATCAAGTTAAAATGAACGAGAACCCATTCCACATCATGTCAAATCAAAATCAAATCAAATGTATTTATATAGCCCTTCGTACATCAGCTGATATCTCAAAGTGCTGTACAGAAACCCAGCCTAAAACCCCAAACAGCAAGCAATGCAGGTGTAGAAGCACGGTGGCTAGGAAAAACTCCCTAGAAAGGCCAAAACCTAGGAAGAAACCTAGAGAGGAACCAGGCTATGTGGGGTGGCCAGTCCTCTTCTGGCTGTGCCGTGTGGAGAGTATTACAGAACATGGCCAAGATGTTCAAATGTTCATAAATGACCAGCATGGTCAAATAATAATAATCACAGGCAGAACAGTTGAAACTGGAGCAGCAGCACGGCCAGGTGGACTGGGGACAGCAAGGAGTCATCATGCCAGGTAGTCATGAGGCATGGTCCTAGGGCTCATGTCCTCCGAGAGAGAGAAAGAAAGAGAGAAAGAGAATTAGAGAGAGCATACTTAAATTCACACAGGACACCGGATAGGACAGGAGAAGTACTCCAGATATAACAACCTGACCCTTGCCCCCCGACACATAAACTACTGCAGCATAAATACTGGAGGCTGAGACAGGAGGGGTCAGGAGACACTGTGGCCCCATCCGATGACACCCCCGGACAGGGCCAAACAGTAAGGATATAACCCCACCCACTTTGCCAAAGCACAGCCCCCACACCACTAGAGGGATATCTTCAACCACCAACTTACCATCCTGAGACAAGGCCGAGTATAGCCCACAAAGATCTCCGCCACGGCACAACCCAAGGGGGGGCGCCAACCCAGACAGGAAGATCACATCAGTGACTCAACCCACTCAAGTGACGCACCCCTCCTAGGCACGGTATGAAAGAGACCTAGTAAGCCAGTGACTCAGCCCCTGTAATAGGGTTAGAGGCAGAGAATCCCAGTGGAAAGAGGGGAACCGGCCAGGCAGAGACAGCAAGGGCGGTTCGTTGCTCCAGAGCCTTTCCGTTCACCTTCACACTCCTGGGCCAGACTACACTCAATCATATGACCCACTGAAGAGATGAGTCTTCAGTAAAGACTTAAAGGTTGAGACCGAGTTTGCGTCTCTCACATGGGTAGGCAGACCATTCCATAAAAATGGAGCTCTATAGGAGAAAGCCCTGCCTCCAGCTGTTTGCTTAGAAATTCTAGGGACAATTCCACGCCCAATTTTTCAGTTTTTGATTTGTTAAAAAAGTTTGAAATATCCAATAAATGTCGTTCCACTTCATGATTGTGTCCCACTTGTTGTTGATTCTTCACAAAAAAATACAGTTTTATATCTTTATGTTTGAAGCCTGAAATGTGGCAAAAGGTCGCAAAGTTCAAGGGGGCCGAATACTTTCGCAAGGCACTGTATGTTCTTCAAAAGAGAGATCAGGGTCCAGAGTAACGCCGAGGTCCTTCACAGTTTTATTTGAGACGACTGTACAGCCATTAAGATTAATTGTCAGACTCAACAGAAGATCTCTTTGTTTCTTGGGACCTAGAACAAGCTGTTTTGTCCGAGTTTAAAAGTAGAACGTTTGCAACCATCCACTTCCTTATGTCTGAAACACATGCTTCTGGCGAGGGCAATTTTGGGTCTTCACCATGTTTCATTGAAATGTTCAGCTGTGTGTCATCCGCATAGCAGTGAAAGTTAACATTATGTTTTCGAATGACATCCCCGCGCGGTAAAATATATAGTGACATCAATAGTGGTCCTAAAACGGAACCTTGAGGAACATCGAAATTTACAGTTGATATGTCAGAGAACAAACCATTCACAGGGACAAACTGATATCTTTCTGACAGATAAGATCTAAACCAGGCCAGAACTTGTCCGTATAGACCAATTTGGGGTTCCAATCTCTCCAAAAGAATGTGGTGATCGATGGTATCAAAAGCAGCACTAAGGTCTAGGAGCACGAGGACAGATGCAGAGCCTCGGTCTGATGTCATTAAAAGATCATTTACCACCTTCACAAGTGTAGTCTCAGTGCTATGATGGGGTCTAAAACAGACTGAAGCATTTCGTATTCATTGTTTGTCTTCAGGAAGGCAGTGAGTTGCTGCGCAACAGCCTTTTCTAAAACTTTTGAGAGGAATGGAAGATTCGATAGGCCGATAGTTTTTATATTTTCTGGGTCAAGGTTTGGCTTTTTCAAGAGAGGCTTTATTACTGCCACTTTTAGTGAGTTTGGTACACATCCGGTGGATAGAGAGCCATTATTATGTTCAACATAGGAGGGCCAAGCACAGGAAGCAGCTCTTTCAGTAGTTTAGTTGGAATAGGGTCCAGTATGGAGCTTGAAGGTTTGAAAAGTAAATAAATAAAAACAGTATAAAAACAGTATGGGAATGAGGTAGGTGAAAAGGGTGAGCTATTTACCAATAGACTATGTACAGCTGCAGCGATCGGTTAGCTGCTCGGATAGCTGATGTTTGAAGTTGGTGAGGGAGATAAAAGTCTCCAACTTCAGCGATTTTGCCGTTCCAGTCACAGGCAGCAGAGTACTGGAACGATAAGGCGGCAAATGAGGTGTTGGCTTTAGGGATGATCAGTGAGATACACCTGCTGGAGCGCGTGCTTGAGTGATGGGTGTTGCCATCGTGACCAGTGAACTGAGATAAGGCGGAGCTTTACCTAGCATGGACTTGTAGATGACCTGGAGCCAGTGGGTCTGGCACGAATATGTAGTGAGGGCCAGCCGACTAGAGCATACAAGTCGCAGTGGTGGGTGGTATAAGGTGCTTTAGTGACAAAACGGATGGCACTGTGATAGACTGCATCCAGTTTGCTGAGTAGAGTGTTCCCAAGCCATTTGTAGATGACATCGCCGTCGAGGATCGGTAGGATAGTCAGTTTTACTAGGGTAAGCTTGGCAGCGTGAGTGAAGGAGGCTTTGTTGCGAATAGAAAGCCGACTCTGGATTTGATTTTGATTGGAGATGTTTGATGTGAGTCTGGAAGGAGAGTTTGCAGTCTAGCCAGACACCTAGGTACTTATAGATGTCCACATATTCAAGGTTGGAACCATCCAGGGTGGTGATGCTAGTCGGGCATGTGGGTGCAGGCAGCGATCGGTTGAAAAGCATGCATTTGGTTTTACTCGCGTTTAAGAGCAGTTGGAGGCCACGGAAGGAGTGCTGTATGGCATTGAAGCTCGTTTGGAGGTTGGATAGCACAGTGTCCAATGACGGGCCGAAAGTATATAGAATGGTGTCGTCTGCGTAGAGGTGGATCAGGGAATCGCCCGCAGCAAGAGCAACATCATTGATATATACAGAGAAAGAGTCCCCGAGAATTGAACCCTGTGGCACCCCCATAGAGACTGCCAGAGGACCGGACAGCATGCCCTCCGATTTGACACACTGAACTCTGTCTGCAAAGTAATTGGTGAACCAGGCAAGGCAGTCATCCGAAAAACCGAGGCTGTTGAGTCTGCCGATAAGAATTTGGTGATTGACAGAGTCGAAAGCCTTGGCGAGGTCGATGAAGACGGCTGCACAGTACTGTCTTTTATCGATGGCGGTTATGATATCATTTAGTACCTTGAGTGTGGCTGAGGTGCACCCGTGACCGGCTCGGAAACCAGATTGCACAGCGGAGAAGGTACGGTGGGATTCGAGATGGTCAGTGACCTGTTTGTTGACTTGGCTTTCGAAGACCTTAGATAGGCAGGGCAGGATGGATATAGGTCTATAGCAGTTTGGGTCCAGGGTGTCTCCCCCTTTGAAGAGGGGGATGACTGCGGCAGCTTTCAATCCTTGGGGATCTCAGACGATATGAAAGAGAGGTTGAACAGGCTGGTAATAGGGGTTGCGACAATGGCGGCAGATAGTTTCAGAAATAGCGGGTCCAGATTATCAAGCCCAGCTGATTTGTACGGGTCCAGGTTTTGCAGCTCTTTCAGAACATCTGCTATCTGGATTTGGGTAAAGGAGAACCTGGAGAGGCTTGGGTGAGGAACTACGGGGGGGCGGAGCTGTTGGCCGAGGTTGGAGTAGCCAGGCGGAAGGCATGGCCAGCCGTTGAGAAGTGCTTATTGAAGTTTTCGATAATCATGGATTTATCGGTGGAGACCGTGTTTCCTAGCCTCAGTGCAGTGGGCAGCTGGGAGGAGGTGCTCTTGTTCTCCATGGACTTCACAGTGTCCCAGAACTTTTTGGAGTTGGAGTTACAGGATGCAAACTTCTGCCTGAAGAAGCTGGCCTTAGCTTTCCTGACTGACTGCGTGTATTGGTTCCTGACTTCCCTGAACAGTTGCATATCACGGGGCTATTCGATGCTATTGCAGTCCGCCACAGGATGTTTTTGTGCTGGTCGAGGGCAGTCAGGTCTGGAGTGAACCAAGGGCTGTATCTGTTCTTGGTTCTGCATTTTTTGAACGGAGCATGCTTATCTAAAATGGTGAGGAAGTTACTTTTAAAGAATGACCAGGCATCCTCAACTGACGGGATGAGGTCAATGTCCTTCCAGGATACACGGGCCAGGTCGATTAGAAAGGCCTGCTCACAGAAGTGTTTTAGGGAGCGTTTGACAGTGATGAGGGTGGTCGTTTGACTGCGGCTCCGTGGCGGATACAGGCGATGAGGCAGTGATCGCTGAGATCCTGGTTGAAGACAGCGGAGGTATATTTGGAGGGCCAGTTGGTCAGGATGGCGTCTATGAGGTGCCCTTGTTTACAGAGTTAGGGTTGTACCTGGTGGGTTCCTTGATGATTTGAGTGAGATTGAGGGCATCTAGCTTAGATTGTAGGACTGCCGGGGTGTTAAGCATATCCCAGTTTAGGTCACCTAACAGAACAAACTCTGAAGCTAGATGAGGGGCGATCAATTCACAAATGGTGTCCAGGGCGCAGCTGGGAGCTGACGGGGGTCGGTAGCAGGCGGCAACAGTGATAGACTTGTTTCTGGAGAGAGTAATTTTCAAAATTAGTAGTTCAAACTGTTTGGGTATGGACCTGGAAAGTATGACATTACTTTGCAGGCTATCTCTGCAGTAGACTGCGACTCCGCCCCCTTTGGCAGTTCTATCTTGACGGAAGATGTTATAGTTGGGTATGGAAATCTCTGAATTTTTGGTGGCCTTCCTGAGCCAGGATTCAGACACGGCAAGGACATCAGGGTTAGCAGAGTGTGCTAAAGCAGTGAGTAAAACAAACTTAGGGAGGAGGCTTCTGATGTTGACATGCATAAAACCAAGACTTTTCGATCACAGAAGTCAACAAATGAGGGTACCTGGGGGCATGCAGGGCCTGGGTTTACCTCCACATCACCCGCGGAACAGAGAAGGAGTAGTATGAGGGTGCGGCTAAAGGCTATCAAAACTGGTCGCCTAGAGCGTTGGGGGCAGAGGATAAGAGGAGCAGGTTTCTGGGCATGGTAGAATATATTCAGGGCATAATGCGCAGACAGGGGTATGGTGGGGTGCGGGTACAGCGGAGGTAAGCCCAGGCACTGGGTGATGATGAGAGAGGTTGTATCTCTGGACATGCTGGTTGTAATGGGTGAGGTCACCGCATGTGTGGGGTGGGACAAAGGAGGTAACAGGGGTATGCAGAGTGGATCTAGGGGCTCCATTGTGAACTAAAACAATGATAACTAACCTGAACAACAGTATACAAGGCATATTGACATTTGGGAGAGACATACAGCGAGGCATACAGTAATCACAGGTGTTGAATTGGGAAAGCTAGCTAAAAACAGTAGGCGAGGCTAATCAGCTAGCACAACAAACAGCAGGTAAAATGGCGTTGACTAGGCAACTGGGCCGACAGATAAACAAACAAGCAGAATGGGGTACCGTGATTAATGGACAGTCCAGCGTGCGTCAGCTATGTAGCCAAGAAATCAGTGTCCAGGGGCAGCGGTGGATGGGCAGGGAAGCTGGGCTGGCGAGTGTTAACCAGGTTTTTTTTTTTTTTTTAAACTAACAATGACTAAATAGCTTGTAGCTAGTTAGCTGGTTAGCGTCTGGAGGTTCTTGAGTGTGTCATAAAAATAAATCAAAATTAAAAGTGATAGTGAATCCGTATCACAGTGGGTGAGGCAGGTTTCCGGAAGGTATAAACAAATAAAAATCAAAGAGAGATAGAAAGTAAATGGGTTCAGAAGTGTTTGGGATGAGGTGAGTCAGATGGTTAGCAGGCCTGTGCTAACAAGCTAACAGTTCAGTAGGCCCGGGCTAGACAAGCTAGCCGTTAGCAGGCCGAATAGCAAGTAGGGAGATAGCGAGGGCTAGAGAGCTAACCTTTGGGGGACGTCGCGATGGGGTGAGTCTGTTTATTCCTCTTCTTGCGGTGACATCGACAGACCGGTCGTGGGCCCGGGTAATTGTAGCCCAGGATTATGCTACAGGAGCTCTAGTGCGCTGGGTGAGCTGGAGACACAGCGTTTCAGAAAGCTCGCGGGCCTTGGCCAGCAGATGGATCTTTGGCGATGTCGCAACGAAAAAGCCTGTTGAGACCACCTCGGACGATTATGTCGGCGGACCAGTCGTGATGGATCGGCGGCGCTCCGTGTCGGCAGTAAAGGGTCCAGGCCAATTGGCAAAAGAGGTATCGTTGGGCCTCTTCGGCTAGTCGGGAGATGGGCTTAGCTCAAGGCTAACTGTAGCTTGTTTTGGGCCAGAGACGTTGGCCAGGAGTAGCCACTCGGAATTGCAGCTAGCTAGTTGCGATGATCCGGTGTAAAGGTTCAGAGCTTGCGGTAGGAATCGGAGATGTGGTAGAGAAAGAGCAGTCTGATATGCTCTGGGTTGATGTCGCGCTGGTGTTCTAGTTAGCTTAGAAGACCGCTAGCAATGGCTAACTGAGTACGAGCTAGTAGCTAGTTGCTGGCTAGCTTCTGATGGTGGCTCCGGATCTAATGTAAAGTATAGAAAAGGCGGATCCGTACCACATTGGGTGATGCGGGTTGCAGGAGAGTATATTCAGCTCTAGTTTGAGAGTGAGATTAAAATATGTACGAAATATATACAGAAAAATAAACGAAGAAAACTATATTTACACTAGACAGGACGGGACAAGACAAAACATACGTACGACTGCTACGCCATCTTGGGCTTAAGTTTAGAGGCCATGATAATTTTCATCGTTGTGTCAAGAGATATAGTACTAAAACACTTGAGTGTCTCTCTTGATCCTAGGTCCTGGCAGAGTTGTGCAGACTCAGGACAAATGAGCTTTGAAGAAATACGCAGATTTAAAGAGGAGTCCGTAATTTGCTTTCTAATAATCATCTTTTACTCAAAGAAGTTCATGAATTTATTACTGCTGAGGTGAAAGCCACCCTCTCTTGGGGAATGCTGCTTTGTAGTTAGCTTTGCGACAGTATCAAAAACGAATTTCGGATTGTTCTTATTTTCCTCAATTAAGTTGGAAAAATAGGATGATCGAACAGCAGCAAGGGCTCTTCGATACTGCACGGTACTGTCTTTCCAAGCTAGTCGGAAGACTTCCAGTTTGGTGTGGCGCCATTTCCGTTCCAATTTTCTGGAAGCTTGCTTCAGAGCTCGGGTATTTTCTGTATACCAGGGAGCTAGTTTCTTATGAGAAATGTTTTTAGTTTTTAGGGGTGCAACTGCATCTATGTTATTGCGCAAGGTTAAATTGAGTTCCTCAGTTAGGTGGTTAACTGTTTTTTGTCCTCTGGCGTCCTTGGGTAGACAGAGGGAGTCTGGAAGGACATCAAGGAATCTTTGTGTCATCTGTGAATTTATAGCACAACTTTTGATGTTCCTTGTTTGCGGTCTGAGCAGATTATTTGTTGCAATTGCAAACGTAATAAAATGGTGGTCCGATAGTCCAGGATTATGAGGAAAAACATTAAGATCCACAACATTTATCCCATGGGACAAAACTAGGTCCAGAGTATGACTGTGACAGTGAGTAGGTCCAGAGACATGTTGGACAAAACCCACTGAGTCGATGATGGCTCCGAAAGCCTTTTGGAGTGGGTCTGTGGAATTTTCCATGTGAATATTAAAGTCACCAAAAATTAGAATAGTATCTGCTATGACTACAAGGTCCGAATTCAGGGAACTCAATGAGGAACGCTGTATATGGCCCAGGAGGCCTGTACACAGTAGCTTAAAAAAGTGATTGAGTAGGCTACATAGATTCCGTGGCTAGAAGCTCAAAAGACGAAAACGTCTTTTTTTTTTGTAAATTTAAATTTGGTATCGTAAATGTTAGCAAAACCTCTGCAGGATGCACGGGGGATATGGTCACTAGTGTAGCCAGGAGGTGAGGCCTCATTTAACACAGTAAATTCATCAGGCTAAAGTCATGTTTCAGTCAGGCCAATCACATCAAGATTATGATCAGTTCATAGACTATATAATTGCCACTGAAGTAAGGGATCTGACATTAAGTAGCCCTATTTTGAGATGTGAGGTATCATGATCTCTTTCAATAATGACAGGAATGGAGGTCTTTATCCTCGTGAGATTGCTAAGGCGAACACCGCCACGTTTTGTTTTGTCCAACCTAGGTCGAGGCACAGACACGGTCTCAATGGAGATAGCTGAGCTGACTACACTGACTGTGCTAGTGGCAGACTGGCTAACAGCCTGCTGCCTGGCCTGCACCCTTTTTCATTTTGGAGCTAGAGGAGTTAGAGCCCTGTCTATGTTGGTAGATAAGATGAGAGCACCCCTCCAGCTAGGATGGAGTCCGTCACTCCTCCGCAGGTCAGGCTTGGTCCTGTTTGTGGGTGAGTCCCAGAAAGAGGGACAATTATCTACAAATTATATCTTTTGGGAGGGGCAGAAACCAGCTTTCATTGAGTTGAGAGACTGAGTTGTGAGACTGCTGTAGAGCTCATCACTCCCCCTAACTGGGAGAAAGTTGTCCGGCTGCGGGGACGTGAGAGGGGATTTATACTAACGTTACTATCTGTACTTACTGGTGGCACAGACGCTGTTTCCTTTCCTACACAGAAATTACCCTTGCGTCTGAAGCTGGGCTTGTAGCACAGCTATCCTCACCGTAAGGCGATCGTTCTCCTGTATGAGTACAGCGACTGAAATCAGAAGGCATCATGTTAATGTTACTACTTAGCTTCGGCTGTTGGAGGTCCTGACGAACCATGTCCAGATAAAGCGTCCGGAGTATGAGGATTCTGTGTTATGCACTATAGCCCGTTACCATATATGTGATTGAATATTATCTTGTTGGCTTGTGTGGATGTATGTGTTATGCAACATAGCTGAATTTAAACATTGTTAACCGTTTCAGGGCCATGGGCCTCTCAGGATGGAAGAAGACAGGACCTGTGCAATGAGTTTGTGGGGGGCACATTCAGAACGTAGTGTTGCGAGAACAGTCTTGTTAGATAACAGGAGCCAGGTGCCTGATAACAGCGACAACCACTGACGCGTTTAGGGTGCTGGGACCAGCCTCTGCGCTAACGATCAACGATAGGCTGGTGGAGTCTAAACCACACCCAGTCTCTACTCTGACAGGCCGGCTCGGAAGCAGGAACTACTTCTGAGTTTATTTTAATATTTTTCTCAGCAACAAGTCAGTTCTGTTTTGCCCTGTGGTGGGACAGAGCCCGTATATACAAACAATGCATTTACAACTTATTGCTTAGCCAATAAAAAAAATATATATAGCATACGTCAGTGCTTCATTGTCATATTTTTCCTGATACCAGATTCGAATTGACGCAACCCTGTCACGAGTGAAAAAATTGAGGGAAAAACCAAAAATAAACGGTAATTAAAGTAAAACCCGTAAAGTTGTCATGTAGCAAAGAAGGCAAAACACGTCAACAAGTTGTGACCGGAAATGCCTTCAAAAATACATGTGAAATTGTTTGAGGTATCATGTGATGCTACTAGCATAAATGGACCAACACTGAGCAAATGTAGCTTAAGTCAATTGATAATTTAAAACACAGGGGTCAGAGTAATACTGCTGGCGCATGGATATAATGCTAAATAAATGTTGCCATCACCCCAGTTACTCAAGTCAGGTCATAGACCTCAACTCCAAGTAGGAACCACCAAAACAATACAGAGGACACAAGTATTACAGTTAATGTTTAATTGAGCCAAAACAAGCAAATGCAGTTACAGACTGGACTAGAATACCCATGAACTCTTGCATGTCCCACGTCAGATATCCATGGCGTCGTCGCCGGACGGGCCGGTCGCAGCGTCGGAGGTGGCGTCGTCGCCGGACGGGCCGGTCGCAGCTTCGGAGGTGGCGTCGTCGCCGGGCCGGTCGCAGCTTCGGAGGTGGCGTCGTCAGCCGGACGGGCCGGTCGCAGCTTCAGAGGTGGCGTCGTCAGAGGACGGGCCGGTCGCAGCTTCAGAGGTGGCGTCGTCAGAGGACGGGCCGGTCGCAGCTTCAGAGGTGGCGTCGTCAGAGGACGGGCCGGTCGCAGCTTCAGAGGTGGCGTCGTCAGAGGACGGGCCGGTCGCAGCTTCAGAGGTGGCGTCGTCAGAGGACGGGCCGGTCGCAGCTTCAGAGGTGGCGTCGTCAGAGGACGGGCCGGTCGCAGCTTCAGAGGTGGCGTCGTCAGAGGACGGGCCGGTCGCAGCTTCAGAGGTGGCGTCGTCAGAGGACTTTCGGTCGCAGCTTCAGAGGTGGCGTCGTCAGAGGACGGGCCGGTCGCAGCTTCAGAGGTGGCGTCGTCAGAGGACGGGCCGGTCGCAGCTTCAGAGGTGGCGTCGTCAGAGGACGGGCCGGTCGCAGCTTCAGAGGTGGCGTCGTCAGAGGACGGGCCGGTCGCAGCTTCAGAGGTGGCGTCGTCAGAGGACGGGCCGGTCGCAGCGTCAGTGGCGTCGTCAGAGGACGGGCCGGTCGCAGCGTCAGAGGTGGCGTCGTCAGAGGACGGGCCGGTCGCAGCGTCGGTGGCGTCGTCAGAGGACGCGCCGGTCGCAGCGTCAGGTGGCGTCGTCAGAGGACGGGCCGGTCGCAGCGTCAGTGGCGTCGTCAGAGGACGGGCCGGTCGCAGCGTCAGTGGCGTCGTCAGAGGACGGGCCGGTCGCAGCGTCAGTGGCGTCGTCAGAGGACGGGCCGGTCGCAGCTTCAGAGGTGGCGTCGTCAGAGGACGGGCCGGTCGCAGCTTCAGAGGTGGCGTCGTCAGAGGACTTAGAAATTTGCTTAGAAATTCTAGGGACAATTCCAGCCCAATTTTTCAGTTTTTGATTTGTTAAAAAAGTTTGAAATATCCAATAAATGTCGTTCCACTTCATGATTGTGTCCCACTTGTTGTTGATTCTTCACAAAAAAATACAGTTTTATATCTTTATGTTTGAAGCCTGAAATGTGGCAAAAGGTCGCAAAGTTCAAGGGGGCCGAATACTTTCGCAAGGCACTGTATGTTCTTCAAAAGAGAGATCAGGGTCCTTCACAGTTTTATTTGAGACGACTGTACAGCCATTAAGATTAATTGTCAGATTCAACAGAAGATCTCTTTGTTTCTTGGGACCTAGAACAAGCTGTTTTGTCCGAGTTTAAAAGTAGAACGTTTGCAACACATGCTTCTGGCGAGGGCAATTTTGGGTCTTCACCATGTTTCATTGAAATGTTCAGCTGTGTGTCATCCGCATAGCAGTGAAAGTTAACATTATGTTTTCGAATGACATCCCCGCGCGGTAAAATATATAGTGACATCAATAGTGGTCCTAAAACGGAACCTTGAGGAACATCGAAATTTACAGTTGATATGTCAGAGAACAAACCATTCACAGGGACAAACTGATATCTTTCTGACAGATAAGATCTAAACCAGGCCAGAACTTGTCCGTATAGACCAATTTGGGGTTCCAATCTCTCCAAAAGAATGTGGTGATCGATGGTATCAAAAGCAGCACTAAGGTCTAGGAGCACGAGGACAGATGCAGAGCCTCGGTCTGATGTCATTAAAAGATCATTTACCACCTTCACAAGTGTAGTCTCAGTGCTATGATGGGGTCTAAAACAGACTGAAGCATTTCGTATTCATTGTTTGTCTTCAGGAAGGCAGTGAGTTGCTGCGCAACAGCCTTTTCTAAAACTTTTGAGAGGAATGGAAGATTCGATATAGGCCGATAGTTTTTTATATTTTCTGGGTCAAGGTTTGGCTTTTTCAAGAGAGGCTTTATTACTGCCACTTTTAGTGAGTTTGGTACACATCCGGTGGATAGAGAGCCATTATTATGTTCAACATAGGAGGGCCAAGCACAGGAAGCAGCTCTTTCAGTAGTTTAGTTGGAATAGGGTCCAGTATGGAGCTTGAAGGTTTATTTATTTATTTTTATTTCACCTTTATTTAACCAGGTAGGCTAGTTGAGAACAAGTTCTCATTTGCAACTGCGACCTGGCCAAGATAAAGCATAGCAGTGTGAACAGACAACACAGAGTTACACATGGAGTAAACAATTTAGCAAGTCAATAACACAGTAGAAAAAATGGGCAGTCTATATACAATGTGTGCAAAAGGCATGAGGAGGTAGGCGAATAATACAATTTTGCAGATTAACACTGGTGATAAATGATCAGATGGGCATGTACAGGTAGAGATATTGGTGTGCAAAAGAGCAGAAAAGTAAATAAATAAAAACAGTATAAAAACAGTATGGGAATGAGGTAGGTGAAAAAGGGTGAGCTATTTACCAATAGACTATGTACAGCTGCAGCGATCGGTTAGCTGCTCGGATAGCTGATGTTTGAAGTTGGTGAGGGAGATAAAAGTCTCCAACTTCAGCGATTTTTGCAATTCGTTCCAGTCACAGGCAGCAGAGTACTGGAACGAAAGGCGGCCAAATGAGGTGTTGGCTTTAGGGATGATCAGTGAGATACACCTGCTGGAGCGCGTGCTACGGATGGGTGTTGCCATGGTGACCAGTGAACTGAGATAAGGCGGAGCTTTACCTAGCATGGACTTGTAGATGACCTGGAGCCAGTGGGTCTGGCGACGAATATGTAGTGAGGGCCAGCCGACTAGAGCATACAAGTCGCAGTGGTGGGTGGTATAAGGTGCTTTAGTGACAAAACGGATGGCACTGTGATAGACTGCATCCAGTTTGCTGAGTAGAGTGTTGGAAGCCATTTTGTAGATGACATCGCCAGACGAGGATCGGTAGGATAGTCAGTTTTACTAGGGTAAGCTTGGCAGCGTGAGTGAAGGAGGCTTTGTTGCGGAATAGAAAGCCGACTCTGGATTTGATTTTGATTGGAGATGTTTGATGTGAGTCTGGAAGGAGAGTTTGCAGTCTAGCCAGACACCTAGGTACTTATAGATGTCCACATATTCAAGGTTGGAACCATCCAGGGTGGTGATGCTAGTCGGGCATGCGGGTGCAGGCAGCGATCGGTTGAAAAGCATGCATTTGGTTTTACTCGCGTTTAGGAGCAGTTGGAGGCCACGGAAGGAGTGCTGTATGGCATTGAAGCTCGTTTGGAGGTTGGATAGCACAGTGTCCAATGACGGGCCGAAAGTATATAGAATGGTGTCGTCTGCGTAGAGGTGGATCAGGGAATCGCCCGCAGCAAGAGCAACATCATTGATATATACAGAGAAAAGAGTCGGCCCGAGAATTGAACCCTGTGGCACCCCCATAGAGACTGCCAGAGGACCGGACAGCATGCCCTCCGATTTGACACACTGAACTCTGTCTGCAAAGTAATTGGTGAACCAGGCAAGGCAGTCATCCGAAAAACCGAGGCTGTTGAGTCTGCCGATAAGAATTTGGTGATTGACAGAGTCGAAAGCCTTGGCGAGGTCATGAAGACGGCTGCACAGTACTGTCTTTTATCGATGGCGGTTATGATATCATTTAGTACCTTGAGTGTGGCTGAGGTGCACCCGTGACCGGCTCGGAAACCAGATTGCACAGCGGAGAAGGTACGGTGGGATTCGAGATGGTCAGTGACCTGTTTGTTGACTTGGCTTTCGAAGACCTTAGATAGGCAGGGCAGGATGGATATAGGTCTATAGCAGTTTGGGTCCAGGGTGTCTCCCCCTTTGAAGGGGGATGACTGCGGCAGCTTTCAATCCTTGGGGATCTCAGACGATATGAAAGAGAGGTTGAACAGGCTGGTAATAGGGGTTGCGACAATGGCGGCAGATAGTTTCAGAAATAGCGGGTCCAGATTATCAAGCCCAGCTGATTTGTACGGGTCCAGGTTTTGCAGCTCTTTCAGAACATCTGCTATCTGGATTTGGGTAAAGGAGAACCTGGAGAGGCTTGGGTGAGGAACTACGGGGCGGAGCTGTTGGCCGAGGTTGGAGTAGCCAGGCGGAAGGCATGGCCAGCCGTTGAGAAGTGCTTATTGAAGTTTTCGATAATCATGGATTTATCGGTGGAGACCGTGTTCCTAGCCTCAGTGCAGTGGGCAGCTGGGAGGAGGTGCTCTTGTTCTCCATGGACTTCACAGTGTCCCAGAACTTTTTTGGAGTTGGAGTTACAGGATGCAAACTTCTGCCTGAAGAAGCTGGCCTTAGCTTTCCTGACTGACTGCGTGTATTGGTTCCTGACTTCCCTGAACAGTTGCATATCACGGGGCTATTCGATGCTATTGCAGTCCGCCACAGGATGTTTTTGTGCTGGTCGAGGGCAGTCAGGTCTGGAGTGAACCAAGGGCTGTATCTGTTCTTGGTTCTGCATTTTTTGAACGGAGCATGCTTATCTAAAATGGTGAGGAAGTTACTTTTAAAGAATGACCAGGCATCCTCAACTGACGGGATGAGGTCAATGTCCTTCCAGGATACACGGGCCAGGTCGATTAGAAAGGCCTGCTCACAGAAGTGTTTTAGGGAGCGTTTGACAGTGATGAGGGTGGTCGTTTGACTGCGGCTCCGTGGCGGATACAGGCGATGAGGCAGTGATCGCTGAGATCCTGGTTGAAGACAGCGGAGGTATATTTGGAGGGCCAGTTGGTCAGGATGGCGTCTATGAGGGTGCCCTTGTTTACAGAGTTAGGGTTGTACCTGGTGGGTTCCTTGATGATTTGAGTGAGATTGAGGGCATCTAGCTTAGATTGTAGGACTGCCGGGGTGTTAAGCATATCCCAGTTTAGGTCACCTAACAGAACAAACTCTGAAGCTAGATGAGGGCGATCAATTCACAAATGGTGTCCAGGCGCAGCTGGGAGCTGACGGGGTCGGTAGCAGGCGGCAACAGTGATAGACTTGTTTCTGGAGAGAGTAATTTTCAAAATTAGTAGTTCAAACTGTTTGGGTATGGACCTGGAAAGTATGACATTACTTTGCAGGCTATCTCTGCAGTAGACTGCGACTCCGCCCCCTTTGGCAGTTCTATCTTGACGGAAGATGTTATAGTTGGGTATGGAAATCTCTGAATTTTTTGGTGGCCTTCCTGAGCCAGGATTCAGACACGGCAAGGACATCAGGGTTAGCAGAGTGTGCTAAAGCAGTGAGTAAAACAAACTTAGGGAGGAGGCTTCTGATGTTGACATGCATAAAACCAAGACTTTTCGATCACAGAAGTCAACAAATGAGGGTACCTGGGGGCATGCAGGGCCTGGGTTTACCTCCACATCACCCGCGGAACAGAGAAGGAGTAGTATGAGGGTGCGGCTAAAGGCTATCAAAACTGGTCGCCTAGAGCGTTGGGGGCAGAGGATAAGAGGAGCAGGTTTCTGGGCATGGTAGAATATATTCAGGGCATAATGCGCAGACAGGGGTATGGTGGGGTGCGGGTACAGCGGAGGTAAGCCCAGGCACTGGGTGATGATGAGAGAGGTTGTATCTCTGGACATGCTGGTTGTAATGGGTGAGGTCACCGCATGTGTGGGGTGGGACAAAGGAGGTAACAGGGGTATGCAGAGTGGATCTAGGGGCTCCATTGTGAACTAAAACAATGATAACTAACCTGAACAACAGTATACAAGGCATATTGACATTTGGGAGAGACATACAGCGAGGCATACAGTAATCACAGGTGTTGAATTGGGAAAGCTAGCTAAAAACAGTAGGCGAGGCTAATCAGCTAGCACAACAAACAGCAGGTAAAATGGCGTTGACTAGGCAACTGGGCCGACAGATAAACAAACAAGCAGAATGGGGTACCGTGATTAATGGACAGTCCAGCGTGCGTCAGCTATGTAGCCAAGAAATCAGTGTCCAGGGGCAGCGGTGGATGGGCAGGGAAGCTGGGCTGGCGAGTGTTAACCAGGTTTTTTTTTTTTTTTTTTTAAACTAACAATGACTAAATAGCTTGTAGCTAGTTAGCTGGTTAGCGTCTGGAGGTTCTTGAGTGTGTCATAAAAATAAATCAAAATTAAAAGTGATAGTGAATCCGTATCACAGTGGGTGAGGCAGGTTTCCGGAAGGTATAAACAAATAAAAATCAAAGAGAGATAGAAAGTAAATGGGTTCAGAAGTGTTTGGGATGAGGTGAGTCAGATGGTTAGCAGGCCTGTGCTAACAAGCTAACAGTTCGTAGGCCCGGGCTAGACAAGCTAGCCGTTAGCAGGCGAATAGCAAGTAGGGAGATAGCGAGGGCTAGAGAGCTAACCTTTGGGGGACGTCGCGATGGGGTGAGTCTGTTTATTCCTCTTCTTGCGGTGACATCGACAGACCGGTCGTGGGCCCGGGTAATTGTAGCCCAGGATTATGCTACAGGAGCTCTAGTGCGCTGGGTGAGCTGGAGACACAGCGTTCAGAAAGCTCGCGGGCCTTGGCCAGCAGATGGATCTTTGGCGATGTCGCAACGAAAAAGCCTGTTGAGACCACCTCGGACGATTATGTCGGCGGACCAGTCGTGATGGATCGGCGGCGCTCCGTGTCGGCAGTAAAGGGTCCAGGCCAATTGGCAAAAGAGGTATCGTTGGGCCTCTTCGGCTAGTCGGGAGATGGGCTTAGCTCAAGGCTAACTGTAGCTTGTTTTGGGCCAGAGACGTTGGCCAGGAGTAGCCACTCGGAATTGCAGCTAGCTAGTTGCGATGATCCGGTGTAAAGGTTCAGAGCTTGCGGTAGGAATCCGGAGATGTGGTAGAGAAAGAGCAGTCTGATATGCTCTGGGTTGATGTCGGCTGGTGTTCTAGTTAGCTTAGAAGACCGCTAGCAATGGCTAACTGAGTACGAGCTAGTAGCTAGTTGCTGGCTAGCTTCTGATGGTGGCTCCGGATCTAATGTAAAGTATAGAAAAGGCGGATCCGTACCACATTGGGTGATGCGGGTTGCAGGAGAGTATATTCAGCTCTAGTTTGAGAGTGAGATTAAAATATGTACGAAATATATACAGAAAAATAAACGAAGAAAACTATATTTACACTAGACAGGACGGGACAAGACAAAACAAGAGGCCATGATAATTTTCATCGTTGTGTCAAGAGATATAGTACTAAAACACTTGAGTGTCTCTCTTGATCCTAGGTCCTGGCAGAGTTGTGCAGACTCAGGACAAATGAGCTTTGAAGAAATACGCAGATTTAAAGAGGAGTCCGTAATTTGCTTTCTAATAATCATCTTTTACTCAAAGAAGTTCATGAATTTATTACTGCTGAGGTGAAAGCCATCCTCTCTTGGGGAATGCTGCTTTGTAGTTAGCTTTGCGACAGTATCAAAAACGAATTTCGGATTGTTCTTATTTTCCTCAATTAAGTTGGAAAAATAGGATGATCGAACAGCAGCAAGGGCTCTTCGATACTGCACGGTACTGTCTTTCCAAGCTAGTCGGAAGACTTCCAGTTTGGTGTGGCGCCATTTCCGTTCCAATTTTCTGGAAGCTTGCTTCAGAGCTCGGGTATTTTCTGTATACCAGGGAGCTAGTTTCTTATGAGAAATGTTTTTAGTTTTTAGGGGTGCAACTGCATCTATGTTATTGCGCAAGGTTAAATTGAGTTCCTCAGTTAGGTGGTTAACTGTTTTTTGTCCTCTGGCGTCCTTGGGTAGACAGAGGGAGTCTGGAAGGACATCAAGGAATCTTTGTGTCGTCTGTGAATTTATAGCACAACTTTTGATGTTCCTTGTTTGCGGTCTGAGCAGATTATTTGTTGCAATTGCAAACGTAATAAAATGGTGGTCCGATAGTCCAGGATTATGAGGAAAAACATTAAGATCCACAACATTTATCCCATGGGACAAAACTAGGTCCAGAGTATGACTGTGACAGTGAGTAGGTCCAGAGACATGTTGGACAAAACCCACTGAGTCGATGATGGCTCCGAAAGCCTTTTGGAGTGGGTCTGTGGAATTTTCCATGTGAATATTAAAGTCACCAAAAATTAGAATAGTATCTGCTATGACTACAAGGTCCGAATTCAGGGAACTCAATGAGGAACGCTGTATATGGCCCAGGAGGCCTGTAAACAGTAGCTTAAAAAAGTGATTGAGTAGGCTACATAGATTCCGTGGCTAGAAGCTCAAAAGACGAAAACGTCTTTTTTTTTTTTGTAAATTTAAATTTGGTATCGTAAATGTTAGCAAAACCTCTGCAGGATGCACGGGGGATATGGTCACTAGTGTAGCCAGGAGGTGAGGCCTCATTTAACACAGTAAATTCATCAGGCTAAAGTCATGTTTCAGTCAGGCCAATCACATCAAGATTATGATCAGTTCATAGACTATAATTGCCACTGAAGTAAGGGATCTGACATTAAGTAGCCCTATTTTGAGATGTGAGGTATCATGATCTCTTTCAATAATGACAGGAATGGAGGTCTTTATCCTCGTGAGATTGCTAAGGCGAACACCGCCACGTTTTGTTTTGTCCAACCTAGGTCGAGGCACAGACACGGTCTCAATGGAGATAGCTGAGCTGACTGACTACACTGACTGTGCTAGTGGCAGACTGGCTAACAGCCTGCTGCCTGGCCTGCACCCTTTTTCATTGTGGAGCTAGAGGAGTTAGAGCCCTGTCTATGTTGGTAGATAAGATGAGAGCACCCCTCCAGCTAGGATGGAGTCCGTCACTCCTCCGCAGGTCAGGCTTGGTCCTGTTTGTGGGTGAGTCCCAGAAAGAGGGACAATTATCTACAAATTATATCTTTTGGGAGGGGCAGAAACCAGCTTTCATTGAGTTGAGAGACTGAGTTGTGAGACTGCTGTAGAGCTCATCACTCCCCCTAACTGGGAGGGGGCCAGAGACAATTACTCGATGCCGACACATCTTTCTAGCTGATTTACACGCTGAAGCTATGTTGCGCTTGGTGATCTCTGACTGTTTCATCCTAAAATCGTTGGTGCCGACGTGTATAACAATATCTCTATACTCGCCAGTTTTAGCTTTAGCCAGCACCATCTTCAGATTAGCCTTAACGTCGGTTGCCCTGCCCCCTGGTAAACAGAGTATGATCGCTGGATGATTCGTTTTAAGTCTAATACTGCGGGTAATGGAGTCGCCAATGACTAGAGTTTTCAATTTGTCAGAGCTAATGGTGGGAAGCTTCGCCGTCTCAGACCCCGTAACGGGAGGAGTAGAGACAAGAGAAGGCTCGGCCTCTGACTCCGAGTCGTTGCTTAATGGGGAAAACCGGTTGAAAGTTTGTCGGCTGAATATTCCTACAGCATTTCCCTCCGGAAACCGTGAGAAAGTTGTCCGGCTGCGGGGACGTGAGAGGGGATTTATACTAACGTTACTATCTGTACTTACTGGTGGCACAGACGCTGTTTCCTTTCCTACACAGAAATTACCCTTGCGTCTGAAGCTGGGCTTGTAGCACAGCTATCCTCACCGTAAGGCGATCGTTCTCCTGTATGAGTACAGCGACTGAAATCAGAAGGCATCATGTTAATGTTACTACTTAGCTTCGGCTGTTGGAGGTCCTGACGAACCATGTCCAGATAAAGCGTCCGGAGTATGAGGATTCTGTTTTATGCACTATAGCCCGTTACCATATGTGATTGAATATTATCTTCTGTTGGCTTGTGTGGATGTGTGTTATGCAACATAGCTGAATTTAAACATTGTTAACCGTTTCAGGGCCATGGGCCTCTCAGGATGGAAAAATACAGAACATGAAGACGGGACCTGTGCAATGAGTTTGTGGGGGGCACATTCAGAACGTAGTGTTGCGAGAACAGTCTTGTTAGATAACAGGAGCCAGGTGCCTGATAACAGCATATTCTACACAGCGACAACCACTGACGCGTTTAGGGTGCTGGGACCAGCCTCTGCGCTAACGATCAACGATAGGCTGGTGGAGTCTAAACCACACCCAGTCTCTACTCTGACAGGCCGGCTCGGAAGCAGGAACTACTTCTGAGTTTATTTTAATATTTTTCTCAGCAACAAGTCAGTTCTGTTTTGCCCTGTGGTGGGACAGAGAGCCCGAATATACAAACAATGCATTTACAACTTATTGCTTAGCCAATAAAAAAAATATACATAGCATACGTCAGTGCTTCATTGTCATATTTTTCCTGATACCAGATTCGAATTGACGCAACCCTTGACACGAGTGAAAAAATTGAGGGAAAAACCAAAAATAAACGGTAATTAAAGTAAAACCCGTAAAGTTGTCATGTAGCAAAGTAGGCAAAACACGTAAACAAGTTGTGACCGGAAATGCCTTCAAAAATACAGGTGAAATTGTTTGAGGTATCATGTGATGCTACTAGCATAAATGGACCAACACTGAGCAAATGTAGCTTAAGTCAATTGATAATTTAAAACACAGGGGTCAGAGTAATATTGCTGGCGCATGGATATAATGCTAAATAAATGTTGCCATCACCCCAGTTACTCAAGTCAGGTCATAGACCTCAACTCCAAGTAGGAACCACCAAAACAATACAGAGGACACAAGTATTACAGTTAATGTTTAATTGAGCCAAAACAAGCAAATGCAGTTACAGACTGGACTAGAGTACCCATGAACTCTTGCATGTCCCACGTCAGATATCCATGTCAGATATCCATGGCGTCGTCGCCGCTTCAGAGGTGGCGTCGTCAGAGGACGGGCCGGTCGCAGCTTCGGAGAGGACGGGCCGGTCGCAGCTTCGGGCGGGCGGTCGCAGCTTCGGAGGTGGCGTCGTCAGAGGACGGACGGGCCGGCTTCAGAGGTGGCGTCGTCCGGAGGACGGGCCGGTCGCAGCTCAGAGGTGGCGTCGTCAGAGGACGGGCCGGTCGCAGCTTCAGAGGTGGCGTCGTCAGAGGACGGGCCGGTCGCAGCTTCAGAGGTGGCGTCGTCAGGGCGGGCGTCGTCAGAGGACGGGCCGGTCGCAGCTTCAGAGGTGGCGTCGTCAGAGGACGGGCCGGTCGCAGCTTCAGAGGTGGCGTCGTCAGAGGACGGGCCGGTCGCAGCTTCAGAGGTGGCGTCGTCAGAGGACGGGCCGGTCGCAGCTTCAGAGGTGGCGTCGTCAGAGGAGCGGGCGTCGGTCGCAGCTTCAGAGGTGGCGTCGTCAGAGGACGGGCCGGTCGGGTCGTCAGAGGACGGGCCGGCTCAGAGGTGGCGTCGTCAGAGGACGGGCCGGTCGCAGCTTCAGAGGTGGCGTCGTCAGCTTCAGAGGACGGGCCGGTCGCAGCTTCAGAGGTGGCGTCGTCAGAGGACGGGCCGGTCGCAGCTTCAGAGGTGGCGTCGTCAGAGGACGGGCCGGTCGCAGCTTCAGAGGTGGCGTCGTCAGAGGACGGGCCGGTCGCAGCTTCAGAGGTGGCGTCGTCAGAGGACGGGCCGGTCGCAGCTTCAGAGGTGGCGTCGTCAGAGGACGGGCCGGTCGTGGCGTCGTCAGAGAGGTGGCGGGCCGGGCCGGTCGCAGCTTCAGAGGTGGCGTCGTCAGAGGACGGGCCGGTCGCAGCGTTCAGAGGTGGCGAGGTGGCGTCGTCAGAGGGCCGGCAGCTTCAGAGGTGGCGTCGTCAGCTTCACGGGCCGGTCGCAGCTTCAGAGGTGGCGTCGTCAGAGGACGGGCCGGCTTCAGAGGTGGCGCAGAGGACGGGCCGGTCAGCTTCAGAGGTGGCGTCGTCAGAGGGACGGGCCGGTCGCAGCTTCAGAGGTGGCGTCGTCAGAGGACGGGCCGGTGGCGTCGTCAGAGGACGGGCCGGTCAGCTTCAGCGTCAGAGGACGGGCCGGAGAGGGCCGGCGTCGTCAGAGGACGGGCCGGTCGCAGCTTCAGAGGTGGCGTCGTCAGCTTCAGAGGTGGCGTCGTCAGAGGACGGGCAGCTTCAGAGGTGGCGTCGTCAGAGGACGGGCCGGTCGCAGCTTCAGAGGTGGCGTCGTCAGAGGACGGGCCGGTCGCAGCTTCAGAGGTGGCGTCAGAGGGCGGGGGCGTCGGGCCGGTCGCAGCTTCAGAGGTGGCGTCGTCAGAGGACGGGCCGGTCGCAGCTTCAGAGGTGGCGTCGTCAGAGGTGCTTCAGCGTCGTCAGAGGACGGGCCGGTCGCAGCTTCAGAGGTGGCGTCGTCAGAGGACGGGCCGGTCGCAGCTTCAGAGGTGGCGGCGTCGTCAGAGGACGGGCCGGTCGCAGCTTCAGAGGTGGCGTCGTCAGAGGACGGGCGCAGCTTCAGAGGTGGCGTCGCAGCTTCAGAGGTGGCGTCGTCAGAGGACGGGCCGGTCGCAGCTTCAGAGGTGGCGTCGTCAGAGGACGGGCCGGTCGCAGCTTCAGAGGTGGCGTCGTCAGAGGACGGGCGGGCGGCAGCTTCAGCAGCTTCGCAGCTTCAGAGAGGCGTCGCTCAGAGGCGTCGTCAGGGGCCGGTCGCAGCTTCAGAGGTGGCGTCGTCAGAGGACGACAGAGGGCGTCGGGCGGCGTCAGAGGTGGCGTCGTCAGAGGACGGGCCGGTCGCAGCTTCAGAGGTGGCGTCGTCAGAGGACGGGCCGGTCGCAGCTTCAGAGGTGGCGTCGTCAGAGGACGGGCGGTCGCAGCTTCAGAGGTGGCGTCGTCAGAGGACGGGCCGGTCAGCTTCAGAGGTGGCGTCGTCAGAGTCGCAGCTTCAGAGGTGGCGTCGTCAGAGGACGGGCCGGTCGCAGCTTCAGAGGTGGCGGGCCGGTCGCAGCTTCAGAGGTGGCGTCGTCACGGGCCGGTCGCAGCTTCAGAGGTCGCAGCTTCAGAGGTGGCGTCAGAGGACGGGCCAGCTCAGTCGCAGCTTCAGAGGTGGCGTCGTCAGAGGACGGGCCGGTCGCAGCTTCAGAGGTGGCGTCGTCAGAGGACGGGCCGGGCGTCGTCAGCAGCTTCAGAGGTGGCGTCGTCAGAGGACGGGCCGGTCGCAGCTTCAGAGGTGGCGTCGTCAGAGGACGGGCCGGTCGCAGCTTCAGAGGTGGCGTCGTCAGAGGACGGGCCGGTCGCAGCTTCAGAGGTGGCGTCGTCAGAGGACGGGCCGGTCGCAGCTTCAGAGGTGGCGTCGTCAGAGGACGGGCCGTCGCAGCTTCAGAGGTGGCGTCGTCAGAGGACGGGCCGGTCGCAGCTTCAGAGGTGGCGTCGTCAGAGGACGGGCCGAGTCGCAGCTTCAGAGGTGGCGTCGTCAGCTTCAGAGGTGGCGTCGTCAGAGGACGGGCCGGTCGCAGCTTCAGAGGTGGCGTCGTCAGAGGACGGGCCGGTCGCAGCTTCAGAGGTGGCGTCGTCAGAGGACGGGCCGGTCGCAGCTTCAGAGGTGGCGTCGTCAGAGGACGGGCCGGTCGCAGCTTCAGAGGTGGCGTCGTCAGAGGACGGGCCGGTCGCAGCTTCAGAGGTGGCGTCGTCAGAGGACGGGCCGGTCGCAGCTTCAGAGGTGGCGTCGTCAGAGGACGGGCCGGTCGCAGCTTCAGAGAGTGGCGTCGTCAGAGGACGGGCCTTCAGAGGGCGTCGCAGCTTCAGAGGTGGCGTCGTCAGAGGACGGGCGGTCGCAGCTCGCAGCTTCAGAGGACGGGCCGGGCGGGCGTCGTCAGAGGTGGCGTCGTCAGAGGACGGGCCGCTTCAGAGGTGGCGTCAGCTTCAGAGGTGGCGTCGTCAGAGGACGGGCCGGTCGCAGCTTCAGAGGTGGCGTCGTCAGAGGACGGGCGCAGCTCGCAGCTTCAGAGGTGGGCGTCGGTCGTCGAGGACGGGCCGGTCGCAGCTTCAGAGGTGGCGTCGTCAGAGGACGGGCCGGTCGCAGCTTCAGAGGTGGCGTCGTCAGAGGACGGGCCGGTCGCAGCTTCAGAGGTGGCGTCGTCAGAGGACGGGGCGTCGTCGGGACGGGCGCAGCTTCAGAGGTGGCGTCGTCAGAGGACGGGCCGGTCGCAGCTTCAGAGGTGGCGTCGTCAGAGGACGGGCCGGTCGCAGCTTCAGAGGTGGCGTCGTCAGAGGACGGGCCGGTCGCAGCTTCAGAGGTGGCGTCGTCAGAGGACGGGCGGGCGTCGCTTCAGCTTCAGAGGTGGCGTCGTCAGAGGACGGGCCGGTCGCAGCTTCAGAGGTGGCGTCGTCAGAGGACGGGCGGGCGGTCGCAGCTTCAGAGGTGGCGTCGTCAGAGGACGGGCCGGTCGCAGCTTCAGAGGTGGCGTCGTCAGAGGACGGGCTTCAGAGGTGGCGTCGTCAGAGCAGCAGCTTCAGAGGTGGCGTCGTCAGAGGACGGGCCGGTCGCAGCTTCAGAGGTGGCGTCGTCAGAGGACGGGCCGGTCGCAGCTTCAGAGGTGGCGTCGTCAGAGGACGGGCCGGTCGGAGCTTCAGAGGTGGCGTCGTCAGAGGACGGGCCGGTCGCAGCGTCAGAGTGGCGTCGTCAGAGGACGGGCCGGTCGCAGCTTCAGAGGTGGCGTCGTCAGAGGACGGGCCGGTCGCAGCTTCAGAGGTGGCGTCGTCAGAGGACGGGCCGGTCGCAGCTTCAGAGGTGGCGTCGTCAGAGGACGGGCCGGTCGCAGCTTCAGAGGTGGCGTCGTCAGAGGACGGGCCGGTCGCAGCTTCAGAGGTGGCGTCGTCAGAGGACGGGCCGGTCGCAGCTTCAGAGGTGGCGTCGTCAGAGGACGGGCCGGTCGCAGCTTCAGAGGTGGCGTCGTCAGAGGACGGGCCGGTCGCAGCGTCAGAGGTGGCGTCGTCAGAGGACGGGCCGGTCGCAGCTTCAGAGGTGGCGGGCCGGTCGCAGCTTCAGAGGTGGCGTCGTCAGAGAGGACGGGCGTCGCAGCTTCAGAGGACGGGCCGGTCGCAGCGTCAGTGGCGTCGTCAGAGGACATGCGCCTCAGCTTCTCCTCAGAGGACAGGGCATAATTTGCCAGAGAAATACCATGGTTTGGAGAAGCTTGGGATTCTACTTCATTGGTCTCTAAATACTCTTGAGAGAAAACAAAAGGAACAGTTGGGTATTCTACAGCAACACATCTGTTCTACACGGTCTAGGCCAAATTGCTAATCGAATTTTGAGCAACATGAACCCAACAGGTTTCAAAGTATACGTTTCAGGCCGTACCTTCTCTGGCTTGTTTAGCGTTAGACCCTATGGATCGGAGCAAGGCCAGGGCATGCACAATGGAGACGTCATTTGATGACAGCTCTGAAAAATGTAGGTTAAGGTACACAAGCAAAAGGTTTGACAGCATTATTTAGACCGAGTTACTCTATGCTGTTGAATGAGTGTCAAACACAGCAGCACCATAGACAGTGACAAAGAACATAGCTAGAAGGGTTGTGGAAATAAACAATTACCTCCAAGTCTCCTCTGCAGAGAGACTTGATCTTGCTTCTGGGACTTTCCAACAGGGTAACAAGAAACTGAGGAGAAAGTGTTGACAGAAGTTGAGTTCGCACAAAATAGCTACATATATTAATAGCAGTGAAGAATAAAAGATGACCAACGCGAAGATACAGACAGTCAAATATTAATACCCAACTTATAAAGTTAAGCATATTTACCAAACAAATCCCTTAAACATTAGTGAACCAACCTTTGACAACCCCCACAGTCATCACAACGAGCAGCAATTCTCTCACACCTCCCATGATCATGAAAATAATCTGTGTTATCAACAGGTAATGTCTTCCCATGGCCTGTATGAGGCTTATATAGGCCACTAATGACCGTTTACCTGACAAACATGGCTTAACGATCAATTAACAAGCTTGATTGAGTTGTTACGTTCAGATAGAAATAGACCATGTAGAACATATGTTGATTCTTATCAAGTTGGTGGGCAGGCAATCTTTTCTACTCCATATATTGCATTTATATCTGTAATGATTAACCCTAATGGTCTCAGATCAGCAGTAGAAAGAAGTAGGCCTAATTATTTTAGGTGTAATCTTCAAAGATATTAGGGGAAATAAACACTGTACCCAAATCCACGTTTTACAATGCTCCTGGGAAATGGGTAGGCCTCCACCTATAGTCCTTCACAGTTTTACAGGTGTGATATATTTATTTATTTACATAGATCACATACATAAATAAATATGTTAGCTGTAGGTAGCGTTGAGATCAAATTCCCATATTCTATTGCTACTAAACATATATCATGTTTTCCTCATTTGCTCTGTAGGAGGTTCGTCATATGAAGGACATTCAAGTGGATGTGACCCCGAACCTGCAATAGGGGCTCAGTGAGGTGACAGACATCCTGTAATGGATCTCCAGCTAGTGTCTGAGGACCTGGAGAAGGCTGTGTCTACAGCTGTGGGGCAGGACAAGTATGGTAACCTAACCTCACTGTATGAAGGATTTTATTGTTATGGATAGTCATCTCTAATCTGTTCAAATATCACTGTTGTTGATAACACACATTACCAAAATGATTCACACTTGTCTTCCTATTTCCACATAATCTGTCATGGTTCCCCACCCCAACAGGGCATAAAACCAACCTCTCTTTATTGCTACTGCTTTTCTTCTAACCCTGAATGGCAACATTTTATCCTAGTACACAAGCATGTCACTTTATCCATCCACACCCACTCTACTGCCGCATGGCCACTGCGGCTGAGACTTTCACCCTCTCGTTACAGGTATAGCAGGTAACCAACCCCACCCGGGTCTTACCCCCTAGGACTTACCCTTTGCTACCGGCTACCACCGGTCGTAATACAATGGGACTACTGAATAAGCTCAGGCTTTCTAGGTTCGTACCCTATAATTGGTTCAGCCTACGACTCTCATCTCCCCAAGATGTCAGAATTAGTGATAGCGGGTGTAGGAACTGTGCCGACCTTGTTTCTGTTTCACTGATTCGGAATCTCTAGTTCGACTGCAAATCGCGGTGAATCAAATCAAATCAAATCAAATGTATTTATATAGCCCTTCGTACATCAGCTGATATCTCAAAGTGCTGTACAGAAACCCAGCCTAAAACCCCAAACAGCAAGCAATGCAGGTGTAGAAGCACGGTGGCTAGGAAAAACTCCCTAGAAAGGCCAAAACCTAGGAAGAAACCTAGAGAGGAACCAGGCTATGTGGGGTGGCCAGTCCTCTTCTGGCTGTGCCGTGTGGAGATTATTACAGAACATGGCCAAGATGTTCAAATGTTCATAAATGACCAGCATGGTCAAATAATAATAATCACAGGCAGAACAGTTGAAACTGGAGCAGCAGCACGGCCAGGTGGACTGGGGACAGCAAGGAGTCATCATGCCAGGTAGTCATGAGGCATGGTCCCAGGGCTCATGTCCTCCGAGAGAGAGAAAGAAAGAGTGAAAGAGAGAATTAGAGAGAGCATACTTAAATTCACACAAAAAAAGCAGTACTAAGGTCTAGGAGCACGAGGACAGATGCAGAGCCTCGGTCTGATGCCATTAAAAGATAATTTACCACCTTCACAAGTGCAGTCTCAGTGCTATGATGGGGTCTAAAACAGACTGAAGCATTTTGTATTCATTGTTTGTCTTCAGGAAGGCAGTGAGTTGCTGCGCAACAGCCTTTTCTAAAAAAATTGAGAGGAATGGAAGATTCGATATAGGCCGATAGTTTTTTATATTTTCTGGGTCAAGGTTTGGCTTTTTCAAGAGAGGCTTTATTACTGCCACTTTTAGTGAGTTTGGTCCACATCCGGTGGATAGAGATCCGTTTATCATGTTCAACATAGGAGGGCCAAGCACAAGAAGCAGCTCTTTCAGTAGTTTAGTTGGAATAGGGTCCAGTATGGAACGTTTAGAGGCCATGATAATTTTCATCGTTGTGTCAAGAGATATAGTACTAAAACACTTGAGTGTCTCTCTTGATCCTAGGTCCTGGCAGAGTTGTGCAGACTCAGGACAAATGAGCTTTGAAGGAATACGCAGATTTAAAGAGGAGTCCGTAATTTGCTTTCTAATAATCATCTTTTCCTCAAAGAAGTTCATTAATTTATTACTGCTGAAGTGAAAGCCATCCTCTCTTGGGGAATGCTGCTTTGTAGTTAGCTTTGCGACAGTATCAAAAACGAATTTCGGATTGTTCTTATTTTCCTCAATTAAGTTGGAAAAATAGGATGATCGAGCAGCAGCAAGGGCTCTTCGATACTGCACGGTACTGTCTTTCCAAGCTAGTCGGAAGACTTCCAGTTTGGTGTGGCGCCATTTCCGTTCCAATTTTCTGGAAGCTTGCTTCAGAGCTCGGGTATTTTCTGTATACCAGGGAGCTAGTTTCTTATGAGCAATGTTTTTAGTTTTTAGGGGTGCAACTGCATCTAGGGTATTGCTCAAGGTTAAATTGAGTTCCTCAGTTAGGTGGTTAACTGATTTTTGTCCTCTGGCGTCCTTGGGTAGACAGAGGGAGTCTGGAAGGACATCAAAGAATCTTTGTGTCGTCTGTGAATTTATAGCACGACTTTTGATGTTCCTTGGTTGCGGTCTGAGCAGATTATTTGTTGCAATTGCAAACGTAATAAAATGGTGGTCCGATAGTCCAGGATTATGAGGAAAAACATTAAGATCCACAACATTTATCCTATGGGACAAAACTAGGTCCAGAGTATGACTGTGACAGTGAGTAGGTCCAGAGACATGTTGGACAAAACCCACTGAGTCGATGATGAAAGCCTTTTGGAGTGGGTCTGTGGACTTTTCCATGTGAATATTAAAGTCACCAAAAAATTAGAATATTATCTGCTATGACTACAAGGTCCGATAGGAATTCAGGGAACTCAATGAGGAACGCTGTATATGGCCCAGGAGGCCTGTAAACAGTAGCTAAAAAAGTGATTGAGTAGGCTACATAGATTTCATGACTAGAAGCTCAAAAGATGAAAACGTCTTTTTTTTTTTTTTTTTTTTTTGTAAATTTAAATCTGCTATCGTAAATGTTAGCAACACCTCTGCAGGATGCACGGGGATATGGTCACTAGTGTAGCCAGGAGGTGAGGCCTCATTTAACACAGTAAATTCATCAAGCTAAAGCCATGTTTCAGTCAGGCCAATCACATCAAGATTATGATAAGTTCATTGACTATAATTGCCTTTGAAGTAAGGGATCTGACATTAAGTAGCCCTATTTTGAGATGTGAGGTATCATGATCTCTTTCAATAATGACAGGAATGGAGGAGGTCTTTATCCTAGTGAGATTGCTAAGGCGAACACCGCCACGTTTAGTTTTGTCCAACCTAGGTCGAGGCACAGACACGGTCTCAATGGAGATAGCTGAGTTGACTGTGCTAGTGACAGACTGGCTAACAGCCTGCTGCCTGGCCTGCACCCTATTTCATTGTGGTGCTAGAGGAGTTAGAGCCCTGTCTATGTTGGTAGATAAGATGAGAGCACCCCTCCAGCTAGGATGGAGTCCGTCATTCCTCCGCAGGTCAGGCTTGGTCCTGTTTGTGGGTGAGTCCCAGAAAGAGGGCCAATTATCTACAAAATTCTATCTTTTGGGAGGGGCAGAAACCAGTTGTCAACCAGCGATTGAGTCGCGAGACTCTGCTGTAGAGCTCATCACTCCCCCTAACTGGGAGGGGGCCAGAGACGATTACTCGATGCCAACACATCTTTCTAGCTGATTTACACGCTGAAGCTATGTTGCGCTTGGTGATCCCTGACTGTTTCATCCTAACATCTTTGGTGTCGACGTGGATAACAATATCTCTATACTCGCCAGTTTTAGCTTTATCCAGCACCATCTTCAGATTAGCCTTAACGTCGGTTGCCCTGCCGCCTGGTAAACAGTGTATGATCGCTGGATGATTCGTTTTAAGTCTAATACTGCGGGTAATGGAGTCGCCAATGACTAGAGTTTTCAATTTGTCAGAGCTAATGGTGGGAAGCTTCACCGTCTCAGACCCTGTAACGGGAGGAGTAGAGACAAGAGAAGGCTCGGCCTCTGACTCCGACTCGTTGCTTAATGGGGAAAACCGGTTGAAAGTTTGTCGGCTGAATGAGCGACACCGGTTGAGCATTCCTACTGCATTTCCCTCCAGAAACCGTGAGAAAGTTGTCCGGCTGCGGGACCGTGCGAGGGGATTTATACTAACGTTACTATCTGTACTTACTGGTGGCACAGACGCTGTTTCATCCTTTCCTACACAGAAATTACCATTGCCTAACGATTGCGTCTGAAGCTGGGCTTGTAGCACAGTTGTATCCTCACCGTAAGGCGATCGTTCTCCTGTATGAGTACAGCGACTGCAATTAGAAGGCATCATGTTAATGTTACTACTTAGCTTCGGCTGTTGGAGGTCCTGACGAACCATGTCCATATAAAGCGTCCGGGGTATGAGGATTCTGTGTTATGCACTATAGCCCGTTACCATATTTGTGATTTAATATTATCTGCTGTTGGCTTGTGTGGATGTATGTATGTGTTATGCAACATAGCTGACTTGAACCCTTGTTAACAGTTTCAGGGCCATGGGCCTTTCTCATGATGGAAAAATACAGAATAACATGAAGACAGGACCTGTGCAATGAGTTGGGGGGGGCACAATCAGAACGTAGTGTTGCGAGAACAAACAGTCTTTTGTTAGATAACAGGAGCTAGGTTCCTGATAACTGCATATTCTACACAGCTACAACGACTGACCGCTGAAGCGCTTAGGGGGCTGGGACCAGCCTCTGCGCCAACAATCAACGATAGGCTGGGTGAGTCTAAACCACGCCCAGTCTCTACTCTGACAGGCCGGCTCGGAAGCAGGAACTACTTCTGTCATCAGAGTATATTATAATATCTTTGTTAGGAACAAGTCAGTTCTCTGTTTTGCCCTACGAGGTGGGACAGAGAGCCCGTATATACGAAAATTGCATTTACCACTTATTGCTTAGCTAATAAAAAATACATAGCATACAATCGGTGACTCATTGTCATATTTATCCTGATACCAGATTCGAATTGACACAACCCGTACAATTGGTGACACCGAACGTGATCTGGTGAAGGACTTCGCTGGACATTGGTGTGCCAGCCGATTGGCCAGTACTGTCGTCGGACGCTGTCGTCGGACGGTGTGTCTCACAAATCCTGACCGGTCAACTAAAAAAGGTAAGCAGACACCTGTTGTGAAAAACTAAAGTTCTGCACATTGGCGTTATCCAAATTTAGTTTTGTGAGACACCTGTTTGATGTATGTAACCAAATTCTATTAATTTATATTGGTAAAGGATCATGAGGAATACATAGTGGTAAATGCAATTTTGAACTGATCGATCGCTCTTATGGTATAACAACTAATGTAATGTACTAAATGGGTCGGTTGGTGTAACGCGTACCCAGTTGTTTGAATGACGGTGAATCAGATCGGTTAAAGGAATTTACTAGTGTGTGTGTGAGCAGGATCGCAATGTAACAATGAATGCTGTGTACTGGTGTGCATGAGGACATTTTTCTAGTATAAATGGATATTTACTTTGGGTAAATTTAGAGTGAGTGCAGTACTACTGGGATATAAGTGGGCGCGCTGTATCAGAGTGAATGATCTACGGATAGAATTTGCAGGCCAACAAATTAAAAAGACCTGTGTTACATTGGATGGTTGCTGAAGCATATGTAGTACATTAGATATTTCAGTTGTAGCTGGTATCAAGTTTGAATGAAAGGTTTATAGATCCTTATAAGGGTTATAGTACCTGGTTGTATTGCATAAGAGTAAGGGAAGATAAATAACTGCGCATTTTTATTATTTAAATTGAGTGATTCAAACTGACGTATGTTTGCAGGTTTGAGTGATTCGAACTGACGTATGTTTGCAGGTCTGAGTGATTCGAACTGATGTATGTTTGAAGGTTTGAGTGATTTCGAACTGATGTTTGCAGGTATGTTTGAACTGACGTATGTTTGAGGTTTGAGTGATTCGAACTTCGAACTGATGTATGTTTGAAGGTTTGTTTGAACTGATGTATGTTTGAAGGTTTCGAACTGACGTATGTTTGAAGTTTGAGTGATTCGAACTGATGTATGTTTGTGATTCGAACTGACGTATGAGGTTTGAGTGATTCGAACTGACGTATGTTTGCAGGTTTGAGGTTTGAGGTCTGAGTGATTCGAACTGATGTATGTTTGCAGGTTTGAGTGATTCGAACTGATGTATGTTTGAAGGTTTGAGTGATTCGAACTGATGTATGTTTGAATGTTTTCGAACTGACGTATGTTTGCAGGTCTGAGTGATTCGAACTGACGTATGTTTGCAGGTCTGAGTGATTCGAACTGACGTATGTTTGCAGGTTTGAGTGATTCGAACTGACGTATGTTTGAAGGTTTGAGTGATTCGAACTGACGTATGTTTGCAGGTCTGAGTGATTCGAACTGACGTATGTTTGCAGGTTTGAGTGATTCGAACTGACGTATGTTTGCAGGTCTGAGTGATTCGAACTGACGTATGTTTGCAGGTCTGAGTGATTCGAACTGACGTATGTTTGCAGGTCTGAGTGATTCGAACTGACGTATGTTTGCAGGTCTGAGTGATTCGAACTGACGTATGTTTGCAGGTCTGAGTGATTCGAACTGATGTATGTTTGCAGGTTTGAGTGATTCGAACTGACGTATGTTTGCAGGTTTGAGTGATTCGAACTGATGTATGTTTGCAGGTTTGAGTGATTCGAACTGATGTATGTTTGCAGGTTTGAGTGATTCGAACTGATGTTTGCATTTTTTCGAACTGGTTGTTTGAGGTTTGAGTGATTCGAACTGATGTATGTTTGCAGGTTTGATGATTCGAACTGATGTATGTTTGCAGGTTTGAGTGATTCGAACTGATGTATGTTTGCAGGTTTGTTTGTTTGCAGGTTTGAGTATGTTTGAAGGTTTGAGAGAGTCGAGAGTACCGTATGATTGTGGTACATTAGGTATTAAGTCGATGTACTAATACCAAGTTTGTATGACCTTCGGGTAAATAACAGGTGTGAGACCTAGGTTATGTTTTGAAACGGTAAAGGAGAAGTGCACGGTGTTTACTAGACAGTGGCTAGATTGGGACACATCCTAAGGCAGCACACAATTGAACCTGATCATTTATAATGTATTCAAATTAAAACAAGTAATTGAAATACATTAGACAATGGCTAATCAGGAGGCAGAGAAGGTGTTGAAAACATTGAAATCAGCATTAGAGACCAATGGAGGAAAAGAGAGAAAGAAAGGAGAAAAATTATACAGACGATGGATAGAAGAGGGCAGTATTGCCGCGCCCAACGGGCTCCCAGTCGACGGGGAGCCCGCTTAAATACTGGTGACATAACGAAAAACATAGACTAAAATTCATTCTGATTGTAATTCAAATATTTATAGCATCCAACCCGGAAGCCAGCCACACCAATGTGTCGGAGGAAACACCGTGCACCTGGCAACCTTGGCTAGCGTGCACTGCGCCCGGCCCGCCACAGGTGTTGCTGGTGCGCGATGAGACAAGGACATCCCTACCGACCAAGCACTCCCTAACCCGGACGACGCTAGGCCAATTGTGCATCGCCCCTTGGACCTCCTGGTCGCGGCCGGTTACGACAGAGCCTGGGCGTGAACCCAGAGTCTCTGATAGCACAGCTGGCGCTGCCCTACAGCGCCCTTAACCATCCGGGAGGCTGAGACATGATATCTTAAAGGGGTACATTCACATATGAAATATTACAAGTTTTTATTTTCTGAGTCTTAATTAAATAGGTGAAATCTTTTGATAAAGGAATGTTGTTTAATATAGTAAAAAACACTTCTTTGTTGGGGGGGTGGTATGACTTATGACCTCCATTGTAACTTTCCTTTGTGGTCTGATCAGCCTCATTGGAAAGCCATTTGGATGGAGAATCTAGGGTCATTTGCAATACTGATATTAAGGTAATTTAATACCAAAAGGCAGTGAAAATTACATTATAGTGTCATTATACGAGGGTGCCAGTGTACCTGTGTAATGGGGGAGGGTGTCCATATGGGGATTACATGATAACCAATTTAGGACAGTTCTGGGATTGGAGAAGAGGGTATCCTTAGAGCATAGGGGATCCCACAAAGGTGGATAGTTTTTCCATGATATGGGGAAACCTGGGAGCACTGTTGAACTCTGTAAAGGTGATGACATCCTACTAACCATCAAAACTATTAAGCTCTCTGATGCAGGCACTTACACCCTCGGACTACAAAGGACCGGGACAGACACGATGGGTGTGTTTTCTATTAAGGTGCTGCCAAAACCACAGAGGTCCCAGACGAACTTGAGCCAGACACACTCCTCTTCCACCCCTGGACCGAGCCTGCCACCCACCACCACTGTGTCAAATCCCATTCAGGTAATTAACGTTAGAGACTATTCAGCTATTGATCAATTAGGCACCGAGACTGGTTTTGATGGTAGGGACAATTTGTGGCTGTCTTATATGAGGTATACAGCTAAGACCCTGAAAAGAAAGGACTGCATTGTATGTGGTCATGCTAGACCTGTTCTGGCTACACACCCATTTGCTATAGGAGAAGGAGAGGGGTGCTTGTGTATTCTGAGAAGTTTTTACCAGGATAAGCCCAATTCAACCCTCTGTTCCTCTTTGAGCCTTGTGTTTCCTACAATATCTCCTCATCGGGCCCCTTGGGGTGTTAAGGCATATGGGGGCAATTACAGTTGCATCACGGGTACAGGTAGTGGCATGGACTATGGGAGATTGCCTGAAGCTGATTGCAGCAGTAACATAACCATTAATGTCACTTGGCCAGGTGCAGGTCTAAACCAAACTAGTGGTCTGGCTGATGTGTGGTGGATATGTGGACCCAAAAGAGTACTGAGACCCATTCTTAGAGGAGACTGGCAAGGTACGTGTGCTCTGACCAGTTTGATAATTCCACTGACCATTGTTGATGTTACTGCTGAACAGCTGTTGGGTTCTGTATCCAGGGGGCCTGAAACATTCCATCCCATGGGAGACATAGACGTAGTGCTCCATGGACGGAGGATGTAGTTGACAGCCTCCAGTATTTAAGCTGCAGTAGTTTATGTGTCTGGGGGCTAGGGTCAGTTTGTTATATCTGGAGTACTTCTCCTGTCCTATTCGGTGTCCTGTGTGAATCTAAGTGTGCGTTCTCTAATTCTCTCCTCTCTTTCTTTCTCTCTCTCGGAGGACCTGAGCCCTAGGACCATGCCCCAGGACTACCTGACATGATGACTCCTTGCTGTCCCCAGTCCACCTGGCCGTGCTGCTGCTCCAGTTTCAACTGTTCTGCCTTATTATTATTGACCATGCTGGTCATTTATGAACATTTGAACATTTTGACCATGTTCTGTTATAATCTCCACCCGGCACAGCCAGAAGAGGACTGGCCACCCCACATAGCCTGGTTCCTCTCCAGGTTTCTTCCTAGGTTTTGGGCTTTCTAGGGAGTTTTTCCTAGCCACCGTGCTTCTACACCTGCATTGCTTGCTGTTTGGGGTTTTAGGCTGGGTTTCTGTACAGCACTTTGAGATATCAGCTGATGTACGAAGGGCTATATAAATACATTTGATTTGATTTGATTTTACATACACAATAATCTGTTGGGTGTGCCGGTGGGGGTTCCTCATGAGTTTCAGGCCTTGGGTAGGAATGATGGACTCTGGCACTTACTACCTATTATAGGTCCAGCCATAGTGGATGCAAGACAGACTGCATGGATAAATTATATCTACTATAATCAACAGCGTTTTGTGAATTACTCCCGTGATGCACTCACTGGTATGTCTGAACAGCTGGAGGCCACATCTAGGGTTGCCAGACAGAATAGACTTGCTTTGGATATGCTTCTTGCCAGTCAGAGGGGTGTCTGTAAGATGTTTGGTGAACAATGTTGCACGTTTATTCCTAATAACACCAGTCCAGATGGTAGTATATCTAAGGCCCTTAGTGGGCTTGATGCACTATCTGCTGAGATGAGGACCATGGCGGGGGTGGAGGAGTCTGGACTGTTCTCTTGGTTGGGAGCCTGGTTTGGTAAGTACACTGATATGGTGGTTACTGGATTTCTGACCCTAATTCTTGTATTTTTATTATTGATGTGTTGTGCTGCTTGCATCATACCGTGTTTTAAGAAGTCTGTTACAGATGTGAAGGCTTCAGGCATGATGCCTTTGCTTGATGCTCCAGTTGGAGATGCTGATACTGAATCAAGCTTTCAGGGGAGGATGAGACTGACTGAGGATGACCCATGGTATGCTGTGGGTGAGGTAGTAGAATAAATATTACGTTTTTGTTTTATGATAAGTTCTTTCCAGTATGTTTGTTCTCCCTGTTGTGAAGGTTTGGAGTCCCTGGGTGGCATGAAGCCCAACTGGTACAGGATAGGAGTAGCTGAGAGGACCAGATGGTTTATAATGCTTTGCTCTGCTTTGCTTTACTGTTTTCCATGACCAAAGTTGTATCCTATATCTTACATGTCAATAAACAAAGTGTTATCCTGTTTTTGACCCTTATGGGTGTCAAAAGGGGGAGACAAAAGCATATATCACTTGATTGTTCCATTTCTTGGTTGATTTCTGTAAAAAATATGTTTTATTTAACTTTGTATTATTTTCATGAAATGCTGTTAACATATTACTGTTGGGAGCACTGAAATATAGGATAATGAGTGACACCCTTGTGGGTGTCAAAAGGGGGAATCAAAAACTCCAGTTTCTATATAAATGTTAAGGGACATGCATCACTTCATTGATTCACAAAATAAAGGTTTAAAGTTCCTGGGTTCATCAGCAACCTAGTATATCGGATGGTGTGGTTAAACCCCACAGGGGTGTAAAAAGGGGATTATGAGGATTGTGTTATGCACTATAGCCCGTTACCATATGTGATTGAATATTATCTGCTGTGACAGGCCGGCTCGGAAGCAGGAACTACCGAGTATATTTTAATATTTTTCTCAGGAACAAGTCAGTTCTGTTTTGCCCTGTGGTGGGACAGAGAGCCCGTATATACAAACAATGCATTTACCACTTATTGCTTAGCCTCATTGTCATATTTATCCTGATACCAGATTCGAATTGATGCAACCCTGACACGAGTGAAAAAATAGAGGGAAAAACCAAAAATAAACAGTAATTAAAAAGTAAAACCCGTAAAGTTGTCATGTAGCAAAGTAGGCAAAACACACAGCAACACGTAAACAAGTCTGCAAGTTGTGACTGAAATGGCTTCAGAAATAAAGGTGAAAATGCTGTTTGAGGTATCATGTGATGCTACTAGCATAAATGGACCAACACTGAGCAAATGTAGCTTAAGTCAAATGGCAATTTGAAACACAGGGGTCAGAGTAATATTGCTGGCGCATTGATATAATGCTAAATAAATGTTGCCATCACCCCAGTTACTCAAGTCAGGTCATAGACCTCAACTCCAAGTAGGAACCACCAAAACAATACAGAGGACACAAGTATTACAGTTAATGTTTAATTGAGCCAAAACAAGCAAATGCAGTTACAGACTGGACTAGAGTACCCATGAACTCTTGCATGTCCCACGTCAGATATCCATGTCGTCGCCGGACGGGCCGTTCGCAGCTTCAGAGGTGGCGTCGTCGGAGGACGGGCCGGTCGCAGCTTCAGAGGTGGCGTCGTCGGAGGACGGGCCGGTCGCAGCTTCAGAGGTGGCGTCGTCGCCGGACGGGCCGGTCGCAGCTTCAGAGGTGGCGTCGTCGCCGGACGGGCCGGTCGCAGCTTCAGAGGTGGCGTCGCAGAGGACGGGCGCAGCTTCAGAGGTGGCGTCAGCTTCAGAGGTGGCGTCGTCAGAGGACGGGCCGGTCGCAGCTTCAGAGGTGGCGTCGTCAGGACGGGACGGGCGGGCGTCGCAGCGGGCCGGTCAGAGGTGGGCGTCGTCAGAGGACGGGCCGGTCGCAGCTTCAGAGGTGGCGTCGTCAGAGGACGGGCCGGTCGCAGCTTCAGAGGTGGCGTCGTCAGAGGCGTCGTCGAGGACGGGCCGGGGCCGGTCGCAGCTTCAGAGGTGGCGTCGTCAGAGGACGGGCCGGTCGCAGCTTCAGAGGTGGCGTCGTCAGAGGACGGGCCGGGCGCAGCTTCAGAGGTGGCGTCGTCAGAGGACGGGCCGGTCGCAGCTTCAGAGGTGGCGTCGTCAGAGGACGGGCCGGTCGCAGCTTCAGAGGTGGCGTCGTCAGAGGACGGGCCGGTCGGGCGGGCGTCGCAGCGGGCGGTCAGAGGTGGCGTCGTCAGAGGACGGGCCGGTCGCAGCTTCAGAGGTGGCGTCGTCAGAGGACGGGCCGGTCGCAGCTTCAGAGGTGGCGTCGTCAGAGGACGGGCCGGTCGCAGCTTCAGAGGTGGCGTCGTCAGAGGACGGGCCGGTCGCAGCTTCAGAGGTGGCGTCGTCAGAGGTGGGGCAGAGGACGGGCCGGTCGCAGCTTCAGAGGTGGCGTCGTCAGAGGACGGGCGTCGGAGGACGCAGCTTCAGAGGTGGCGTCGTCAGAGGACGGGCCGGTCGCAGCTTCAGAGGTGGCGTCGTCAGAGGACGGGCCGGTCGCAGCTTCAGAGGTGGCGTCGTCAGAGGACGGGCCGGTCGCAGCTTCAGAGGTGGCGTCGTCAGAGGACGGGCGGTCGGTCGCAGCGTTCAGAGGTGGCGTCGTCAGAGGACGGGCCGGTCGCAGCTTCAGAGGTGGCGTCGTCAGAGGACGGGCGGTCGCAGCTTCAGAGGTGGCGTCGTCAGAGGACGGGCGGTCGCAGCTCAGAGGTGGCGTCGTCAGAGGACGGGCCGGTCGCAGCTTCAGAGGTGGCGTCGTCAGAGGACGGGCCGGTCGCAGCTTCAGAGGTGGCGTCGTCAGAGGACGGGCCGGTCGCAGCTTCAGAGGTGGCGTCGTCAGAGGACGGGCGTCGTCAGCAGCTTCAGAGGTGGCGTCGTCAGAGGACGGGCCGGTCGCAGCTTCAGAGGTGGCGTCGTCAGAGGACGGGCCGGTCGCAGCTTCAGAGGTGGCGTCGTCAGAGGACGGGCCGGTCGCAGCTTCAGAGGTGGCGTCGTCAGAGGACGGGCCGGTCGCAGCTTCAGAGGTGGCGTCGTCAGAGGACGGGCCGGTCGCAGCTTCAGAGGTGGCGTCGTCAGAGGACGGGCCGGTCGCAGCTTCAGAGGTGGCGTCGTCAGAGGAGGACGGGCCGGGTGGCGTCGCAGCTTCAGAGGTGGCGTCGTCAGAGGACGGGCCGGTCGCAGCTTCAGAGGTGGCGTCGTCAGAGGGCCGGGGCCGGTCGCAGCTTCAGAGGTGAGGTGCGTCGTCAGAGGAGGCAGCGGGCGGGCCGCGCTTCAGAGGTGGCGTCGTCAGCGGGCCGGTCAGAGCTTCAGAGGTGGCGTCGTCAGAGGACGGGCCGGTCGCAGCTTCAGAGGTGGCGTCGTCAGAGGACGGGCCGGCGCAGCTTCAGAGGTGGCGTCGTCAGAGGACGGGCGGGCAGCTCAGAGCGTCAGAGGTGGCGTCGCAGCAGAGGACGGGCCAGAGGCAGCGGTCAGAGGTGGCGTCGTCAGAGGACGGGCCGGTCGCAGCTTCAGAGGTGGCGTCGTCAGCTTCAGCTTCAGAGGTGGCGTCGTCAGAGGTGGCGTCGTCAGAGGACGGGCGGGCGGTCGCAGCTTCAGAGGTGGCGTCGTCAGAGGACGGGCCGGTCGCAGCGTCAGAGGTGGCGTCGTCAGAGGACGGGCCGCGCCTCAGCTTCTCCTCAGAGGACAGGGCATAATTTGCCAGAGAAATACCATGGTTTGGAGCTTGGGATTCTACTTCAGAGGTCTCTAAATACTCTTGAGAGAAAACAAAAGGAACAGTTGGGTATTCTACAGCAACACATCTGTTCTAGACGGTCTAGGCCAAATTGCTAATCGAGAGCAACATGAACCCAACAGGTTTCAGAGTATACGTTTCAGGCCGTACCTTCTCTGGCTTGGCCGGCGTTCAGAGGTATGGATCGGAGCAAGGCCAGGGCTCGCAGCATGCACAATGGAGACGTCATTTGATGACAGCTCTGAAAAATTCAGGTTAAGGTACACAAGCAAAAGGTTTGACAGCATTATTTAGACCGAGTTACTCTATGCTGTTGAATGAGTGTCAAACACAGCAGCACCATAGACAGTGACAAAGAACATAGCTAGAAGGGTTGTGGAAATAAACAATTAGCTCAAGTCTCCTCTGCAGAGAGACTTGATCTTGCTTCTGGGACTTTCCAGAGGGTAACAAGAAACTGAGGAGAAAGTGTTGACAGAAGTTGAGTTCGCACAAAATAGCTACATATATTAATAGCAGTGAAGAATAAAAGATGACCAGAGGGAAGATACAGACAGTCAAATATTAATACCCAACTTATAAAGTTAAGCATATTTACCAAACAAATCCCTTAAACATTAGTGAACCAACCTTTGACAACCCCCACAGTCATCACAACGGCAGCAATTCTCTCACACCTCCCATGATCATGAAAATAATCTGTGTTATCAACAGGTAATGTCTTCCCATGGCCTGTATGAGGCTTATATAGGCCACTAATGACCGTTTACCTGACAAACATGGCTTAACGATCAATTAACAAGCTTGATTGAGTTGTTACGTTCAGATAGAAATAGACCATGTAGAACATATGTTGATTCTTATCAAGTTGGTGGGCAGGCAATCTTTTCTACTCCATATATTGCATTTATATCTGTAATGATTAACCCTAATGGTCTCAGATCAGCAGTAGAAAGAAGTAGGCCTAATTATTTTAGGTGTAATCTTCAAAGATATTAGGGGCAATAAACACTGTACCCAAATCCACGTTTTACAATGCGTCCTGGGAAATGGGTAGGCCTCCACCTATAGTCCTTCACAGTTTTAGAGGTGTGATATATTTATTTATTTACATAGATCACATACATAAATAAATATGTTAGCTGTCAGGTAGCGTTGAGATCAAATTCCCATATTCTATTGCTACTAAACATATATCATGTTTCCTCCGGTCGCAGCTTCAGAGGCTCTGTAGGAGGTTCGTCATATGAAGGACATTCAAGAGGATGTGACCCCGAACCTGCAATAGGGGCTCAGTGAGGTGACAGACATCCTGTAATGGATCTCCAGCTAGTGTCTGAGGACCTGGAGAAGGCTGTGTCTACAGCTGAGGGGCAGGACAAGTATGGTAACCTAACCTCACTGTATGAAGGATTTTATTGTTATGGATAGTCATCTCTAATCTGTTCAAATATCACTGTTGTTGATAAAACACATTACCAAAATGATTCACACTTGTCTTACATTCAACATTTACATTTAAGTCATCTGTTCTACGTCGGTCTAGAGCGGGCAAATTGCTTCAAATTGGTGAGCAACATGAGGACCCAACAGGTTTCAATAGCGCATCTAAATCTTTTAAGGGGGGTGAGGCAGGGTTACTTTATCCTTCCTCTGGCTTGTATTCCTTAAAGAGGACCCTATTTCAGGTGGAGCAAGAAGGTGGCGATTGAGCGCTGTCCTGGCGTCGTGAGGGAGTGTGTTCCACCATTGAGGGAGCAGAGGCAGGGAACAGTTTTGACTGGGCTGAGCAGAACTGTACTTCCTCAGTGGTAGGGAGGCGGGCAGGCAGCAGAGGTGGAAACGGACAGTGCCCTTGACAGCATTATTTAGAGCCTGGAGGTACTCTAGGTGCTGTTCCCCTGAGTGTCAGAACACAGCAGCACCATAGAGCAGTGACAAGAACATAGCTAGAGAGGGTTGGAGGAAATAAAGAACTTGACAAAGGTCTCCTCTGCAGAGAGACTTTCTCTTGTTGTGGGACTTTCAATGGCACGTCAGAGCAGGGTAACAAGCCAACAGAGGAGAAAGTGTTGACAGAAGTAATCCAGACGGGGCGTGAGCAGTGAAGAATAAAAAGGACCTGCGCCAAGATACAGACCAAATGTTAGGCCCAGGGTCATATGCGGATTTCCAGAGCATGAACCTACAGAACGGGCCAACCGTCAGAGAAGTTGAGTCCTTGAGAATGTTAGTTGAGAACGACAGGGTGTTTCCAGGACAAATCCCCATTAGGAACCAACCTCTTGGACGCCCCCAGCAGTCATGGGACAGGACAGCAGCAATTCTCTCACACCGTGATCATGAAAATAATCTGGTTATCAACAGGTAATGTCTTCCCATGGCCTGTATGAGGCTTATATAGGCCACAATGACCGTTTACCAGACAAACATGGCTTAACGGTCATCAATTAACAAGGAGAAGATTGATTGAGTTGTTACGTTCAGATAGAAATAGGACCATGTAGAACAGAGCCAAGTTGATTCTTATCAAGTTGGTGGGCAGAACAAGCCCTTCTACTCCATATGGTGCATTTATATCTGTAATGAGGAACCCTAATGGTCTCAGATCAGCAGGTAGGAAGACCTGTCAGGTAGGCCAATTATTTTAGGTGTAATCTTCGCGATATTAGGGGGAGATGCCCAACTGCTCCGGAGAAATGGGTAGGCCTCCACCTATAGTCCTTCACATGTGGGAGGTATGCGTAGGCAGAGCGCCTCAGCTTCTCCTCAGAGGACAGGGCATAATTTGCAATTAATGGTTTGGAAAGCTTGGGATTGAGGATCTGATGGTTCACAGTATCGAAGGCAGCCGATATGGTCTAGAAGGATAAGAGAAGATAGACCGAGAGAGTTAGCTTTAGCAGTGCAATAAGCTTGCAAACAGATATTAGCAATCTAAAAGATGACTTGACCCAAATCCACTGATTTATCAACAGGTAATGTCATTGGCCTGGAGAAATAGGCCACTAGACCGCCTGACCAACCTATAGTCAATTAACTTCACAGTTTTACAGATAGAAATGACCAAGAATATTTATTTATTTACTGATCACAGTACATAATAAATATTTAGCTGTAGGTTTTGGTCTGAGATCAAATTCCCATATTCTATTGCTACTAAACATATATCATGTTTTCCTCATTTGCTTTGTAGCTCCTGAGGTGGGTATAGAAGGACATTCACAGTTTTACAAATGGATGTGACCCCGAACCTGCAATAGGGGCTCAGTGAGGTGACAGACATCCTGTAATGGATCTCAGCTGGAGTGTCTGAGGGAGAAGAGGCAGTGTCACAGCTGTAGGGCAGTGTGAGCAGAACCATGCTAGGGGGCAGGAGATCAAATTCCTAACTAAACATAGCTCACTGTATGAAGGATTTTATTGTTATGGATAGTCATCTCTAATCTGTTCAAATATCACTGTTGTTGATAACACACATTACCAAAATGATTCAAACTTGTCTTCCTATTTCCACATAATCTGTCATGGTTCCCCACCCCAACAGGGCATAAAACCAACCTCTCTTTATTGCTACTGCTAATACACCCAAATCCAACAGCGTTTGAGTATCTTTTTGCTTTTCTTCTAACCCTGAATGGCAACATTTTATCCTAGTACACAAGCATGTCACTTTATCCATCCACACCCACTCTACTGCCGCATGGCCACTGCGGCTGAGACTTTCACCCTCTCGTTACAGGTATAGCAGGTAACCAACCCCACCCGGGTCTTACCCCCTAGGACTTACCCTTTGCTACCGGCTACCACCGGTCGTAATACAATGGGACTACTGAATAAGCTCAGGCTTTCTAGGTTCGTACCCTATAATTGGTTCAGCCTACGACTCTCATCTCCCCAAGATGTCAGAATTAGTGATAGCGGGTGTAGGAACTGTGCCGACCTTGTTTCTGTTTCACTGATTCGGAATCTCTAGTTCGACTGCAAATCGCGGTGAACCCTGCTCGCAGTGCCAACTGTTAGGTTCTAATTCTCAGAGTAAAAACTCGACGGACACTATGAATGCTTGAACCAAGTGTATTCTTCCCAGAGGGTCAAGACAGCTGCATTAGACAAAAAACATATTCACACAAGCACTGATATTTAATCCTCTCTCCTATGCAGAGTCTCCTCCTACACCTCTAAACAACCAATGCATCTCTGTTGCTAGACATAACCTTAGTGATATCTGTTCTTCCTCACTTCATCTGACCTGACCGCTACCTCAAAGTGCTCACTCCTCCCCAACTCAAGGCTGACATGGTGATTGGTACCAGACTTTGTCTCTTCTCATCCCAGAGGATCCCACCCATAGGATGCCTGATGGCTAACAATAACATATCCTGACATAATGTAAACGTTATACATTAAGCTCTCTCCCTCAGTGACATGAATTAGTATATTTCATATTCTCAGAACCCAACAGTAGGCTTTAAGGTGTGGCTGCATGTTTGTCGTGGACCCATCGTCACTCTTGATGTTCTTTTTCCAAGTCTGAACAGGCCGTTCTTCTCTTTCCTCAACTAATTGAAACGTCAGGGACAGACATCCTGAACGACTCTGATGTCAGACCTCCCATCAGCCCTCTACACCTCGCTGTGAGTAAAGCCTACCTGCTCCTGTAGTGGTCTCCATATGACAAATGGCACCCTATTCCCTATTTAGTACACTACGTTTGACCAGATCCTTATAGGCCCTGATCAAAAGTAGTTCACTACATAGGGAATAGGGTGCTATCTGGGATGCAAACATGGTGTAGATTTTCCACAGGAAGTTGACTGTCCAGACAGACTCACACACCATATTCCGATCTATTCCTGATTAGTGTAAAATACATGCATATTGTACTCAGTAATGATGAGGATGATTTCCTTATTTTGCCATTTGGGTTAATCAACCTCAGAGGAGAAGTAGAGTGTTTGTTTCTCAATCCCACGCTTGGCAGGAACCTCCGATGTTGATGCTGGGCGGGAGCAAAAATGGGCTCCTGATTGAAAGACTCTGGTCTACTTTAGAGGTCGAGCACTGTATTTCTGTTCAGGCGTACCACGGGTCTACTCTAGGACATTGATTATATTAAGAGTGAATATCTGGACCTGACTGCCTTAAAAAGCCATGTGGAGTGTGTTGACGTACTCATCAACCAGGAAGCCTCCATCCTGGTTAAAGACTTCACTCTGAAGAGGACCCCCATCCACGCTGCAGGTAGACATAAGGATATCACATAGAGCTTCTGTAATTAAAACACTCTAGGGATGTTACATGTTATCGTGTGAAAATGCCCACGAGACACTGATCTAAGGTCATTATTTGTCATGTTCTCCACTAATGATTGAGGATCTAGGGAGGGTAAGCTGATCCTAGATCAGTGCACAGGGGAGATTTCTATCCAGAGCCAGGTACACAGCGAGCAGGTGACAGGCTTGGAGGGCCTCAGCCCCAAAATTCTTTATTATCTGCTGTGTTAACATCATGAGGATGTCATCTACCAACACCACCGCATTAACATCTGCTAACCATGTGTGTGTGTGACAAATAAAATGTGATTTGATTTGATTTGTTCTTGAAATCTGTCTGTTCATGTGAAGGTTATAGTCGTCCAGCAATCTGCTCATATCCTCTCTGTTTATCCTCTGTTTATTACAGCCTGGTTATTACCCGTTTGTAATATGACCTGTTGTCTTGTGTATCAGAATCCCTCAAATCAAATCAAATCAAATTGTATTTGTCACATACACATGGTTAGCAGATGTTAATGCGAGTGTAACGAAATGCTTGTGCTTCTAGTTCCGACAATGCAGTAATAACCCAACAAGTAATCTAACTAACAATTCCAAAACTACTGCCTTATACACACACAAGTGTAGGGGGATAAAGAATATGTACATAAAGATATATGAATGAGTGATGGTACAGAGCGGCATAGGCAAGATACAGTAGATGGTATCGAGTACAGTATATACATATGAGATGAGTATGTAAACAAAGTGGCATAGTTAAAGTGGCTCGTGATACATGTATTACATAAAGATGCAGTAGATGATATAGAGTACAGTATATACGTATACATATGAGATGAATAATGTAGGGTATGTAAACATTATATTAGGTAGCATTGTTTAAAGTGGCAAGTGATATATTTTACAGCATTTCCCATTATTAAAGTGGCTGGAGTTGAGTCAGTGTGTTGGCAGCAGCCACTCAATGTTAGTGGTGGCTGTTTAACAGTCTGATGGCCTTGAGATAGAAGCTGTTTTTCAGTCTCTCGGTCCCAGCTTTGATGCACCTGTACTGACCTCGCCTTCTGGATGAAAGCGGGGTGAACAGGCAGTGGCTCGGGTGGTTGTTGTCCTTGATGATCTTTATGGCCTTCCTGTAACATCGGGTGGTGTAGGTGTCCTGGAGGGCAGGTAGTTTGCCCCCGGTGATGCGTTGTGCAGACCTCACTACCCTCTGGAGAGCCTTACGGTTGTGGGCGGAGCAGTTGCCGTACCAGGCGGTGATACAGCCCGCCAGGATGCTCTCGATTGTGCATCTGTAGAAGTTTGTGAGTGCTTTTGGTGACTAGACAAATTTCTTCAGCCTCCTGAGGTTGAAGAGGCGCTGCTGCGCCTTCTTCACGATGCTGTCTGTGTGGGTGGACCGATTCAGTTTGTCTGTGATGTGTATGCCGAGGAACTTAAAACTGCTACCCTCTCCACTACTTTTCCATCGATGTGGATAGGGGGGTGTTCCCTCTGCTGTTTCCTGAAGTCCACAATCATCTCCTTAGTTTTGTTGACGTTGAGTGTGAGGTTATTTTCCTGACACCACACACCTCCTCCCTGTAGGCCGTCTCGTCATTGTTGGTAATCAAGCCTACCACTGTTGTGTCGTCCGCAAACTTGATGATTGAGTTGGAGGCGTGCGTGGCCACGCAGTCGTGGGTGAACAGGGAGTACAGGAGAGGGCTCAGAAGGCTGTTGTGGCTCCTACACACCGCCCAGTCAGTGTCGACCCTCCCCGTCATCACAGACAACCAGGGCTCCACGCCACTACACTGGGCCTGCTACAACGGTACGTACTGGACAGAGGGACAGCGAAGTGGGCCAGAGGCCACAAACAAATACACACATAAACATAGCGTGGCTTAAATTACCACAGCCAGCTTCGGGAGGGCACGAACCAAGCCATCCGCACAGGAACCTTAAGAGTCCCTCAGACAGCGAGAGATAAGAGGGAGGGATAGCGGGAGGCACAACAGGCCCACACTCATCCTCTCGTAACCACCAGGTTCCCTTCCAGCAGATACTGGACTTCAGAGGAACTGCTGCTGCTATACCCCATCTTTACCTTTACCCACAAAGGTCCTAAACGGTAGAAAGTGTCCGGCCAACAGACCGACGCACACCTTATGACGGCAATAACCTGTAGTCCAAGGGGATAGTAGCACTTCACTGAGAGCAAAACAGACAGGGACCAACAGATGTGGAAGAAGCATTTTCAAAACCTGTTTTGACTGTAGAAATTGGGTGTTTGTGTTGAGAAAAGACATAAGGAGTGATGTTTCATTTAAGTTTCATGAGAGTGATTGTCATGTTTATCCGCACACTAAGACAGTCAGAACGCACCTAGCCTCTTGTCTGTAATCCATGTGGGAGGAGGGAAAATCATACATTTTGTATGAACAAATATTTTAGTAGTAATTGTAAATATTTAATGCATCCCAAAAGGAACCCTATACTGAATAGTACACTACTGTTGAACAGGGTCCATAGGGTTCTGGTCAAAAGCAGTGCCATTTAGGATGCTGGTATGTGAGCAACAGGACTTTTTGATGGGACATATTACATTATTAAACCTACCTGTCCTTCGGCCTCTAGAAAGTAAATGATTAATTCATGTTTTCTTTCTTGTGATATTTATGCCATCATTTTGTGCCTTCGTTAGTTACTGAGGGGAGGTTAGGAGAGTAGGGGCACCTGTATGAGTGACAACAGCTGGTTTTACATGTAAGCATTCACTAATAGGAAACCAAGTCAGTTAGGAGAGAAGACTAGTAGACACCCAGCAGGGTAATTTAAATGCAAGTTGTCAACCGTGATATTAGTTAGCACTGACACCATTAACCCCGATTCTAGCAACATCCTCATATATACCAACCCCAAACACTCAGTTCCACAACCATCAAGTTAAAATGAACGAGAACCCATTCCACATCATGTCAAATCAAAATCAAATCAAATGTATTTATATAGCCCTTCGTACATCAGCTGATATCTCAAAGTGCTGTACAGAAACCCAGCCTAAAACCCCAAACAGCAAGCAATGCAGGTGTAGAAGCACGGTGGCTAGGAAAAACTCCCTAGAAAGGCCAAAACCTAGGAAGAAACCTAGAGAGGAACCAGGCTATGTGGGGTGGCCAGTCCTCTTCTGGCTGTGCCGTGTGGAGAGTATTACAGAACATGGCCAAGATGTTCAAATGTTCATAAATGACCAGCATGGTCAAATAATAATAATCACAGGCAGAACAGTTGAAACTGGAGCAGCAGCACGGCCAGGTGGACTGGGGACAGCAAGGAGTCATCATGCCAGGTAGTCATGAGGCATGGTCCTAGGGCTCATGTCCTCCGAGAGAGAGAAAGAAAGAGAGAAAGAGAATTAGAGAGAGCATACTTAAATTCACACAGGACACCGGATAGGACAGGAGAAGTACTCCAGATATAACAACCTGACCCTTGCCCCCCGACACATAAACTACTGCAGCATAAATACTGGAGGCTGAGACAGGAGGGGTCAGGAGACACTGTGGCCCCATCCGATGACACCCCCGGACAGGGCCAAACAGTAAGGATATAACCCCACCCACTTTGCCAAAGCACAGCCCCCACACCACTAGAGGGATATCTTCAACCACCAACTTACCATCCTGAGACAAGGCCGAGTATAGCCCACAAAGATCTCCGCCACGGCACAACCCAAGGGGGGGCGCCAACCCAGACAGGAAGATCACATCAGTGACTCAACCCACTCAAGTGACGCACCCCTCCTAGGCACGGTATGAAAGAGACCTAGTAAGCCAGTGACTCAGCCCCTGTAATAGGGTTAGAGGCAGAGAATCCCAGTGGAAAGAGGGGAACCGGCCAGGCAGAGACAGCAAGGGCGGTTCGTTGCTCCAGAGCCTTTCCGTTCACCTTCACACTCCTGGGCCAGACTACACTCAATCATATGACCCACTGAAGAGATGAGTCTTCAGTAAAGACTTAAAGGTTGAGACCGAGTTTGCGTCTCTCACATGGGTAGGCAGACCATTCCATAAAAATGGAGCTCTATAGGAGAAAGCCCTGCCTCCAGCTGTTTGCTTAGAAATTCTAGGGACAATTCCACGCCCAATTTTTCAGTTTTTGATTTGTTAAAAAAGTTTGAAATATCCAATAAATGTCGTTCCACTTCATGATTGTGTCCCACTTGTTGTTGATTCTTCACAAAAAAATACAGTTTTATATCTTTATGTTTGAAGCCTGAAATGTGGCAAAAGGTCGCAAAGTTCAAGGGGGCCGAATACTTTCGCAAGGCACTGTATGTTCTTCAAAAGAGAGATCAGGGTCCAGAGTAACGCCGAGGTCCTTCACAGTTTTATTTGAGACGACTGTACAGCCATTAAGATTAATTGTCAGACTCAACAGAAGATCTCTTTGTTTCTTGGGACCTAGAACAAGCTGTTTTGTCCGAGTTTAAAAGTAGAACGTTTGCAACCATCCACTTCCTTATGTCTGAAACACATGCTTCTGGCGAGGGCAATTTTGGGTCTTCACCATGTTTCATTGAAATGTTCAGCTGTGTGTCATCCGCATAGCAGTGAAAGTTAACATTATGTTTTCGAATGACATCCCCGCGCGGTAAAATATATAGTGACATCAATAGTGGTCCTAAAACGGAACCTTGAGGAACATCGAAATTTACAGTTGATATGTCAGAGAACAAACCATTCACAGGGACAAACTGATATCTTTCTGACAGATAAGATCTAAACCAGGCCAGAACTTGTCCGTATAGACCAATTTGGGGTTCCAATCTCTCCAAAAGAATGTGGTGATCGATGGTATCAAAAGCAGCACTAAGGTCTAGGAGCACGAGGACAGATGCAGAGCCTCGGTCTGATGTCATTAAAAGATCATTTACCACCTTCACAAGTGTAGTCTCAGTGCTATGATGGGGTCTAAAACAGACTGAAGCATTTCGTATTCATTGTTTGTCTTCAGGAAGGCAGTGAGTTGCTGCGCAACAGCCTTTTCTAAAACTTTTGAGAGGAATGGAAGATTCGATATAGGCCGATAGTTTTTTATATTTTCTGGGTCAAGGTTTGGCTTTTTCAAGAGAGGCTTTATTACTGCCACTTTTAGTGAGTTTGGTACACATCCGGTGGATAGAGAGCCATTATTATGTTCAACATAGGAGGGCCAAGCACAGGAAGCAGCTCTTTCAGTAGTTTAGTTGGAATAGGGTCCAGTATGGAGCTTGAAGGTTTAGAGGCCATGATAATTTTCATCGTTGTGTCAAGAGATATAGTACTAAAACACTTGAGTGTCTCTCTTGATCCTAGGTCCTGGCAGAGTTGTGCAGACTCAGGACAAATGAGCTTTGAAGAAATACGCAGATTTAAAGAGGAGTCCGTAATTTGCTTTCTAATAATCATCTTTTACTCAAAGAAGTTCATGAATTTATTACTGCTGAGGTGAAAGCCATCCTCTCTTGGGGAATGCTGCTTTGTAGTTAGCTTTGCGACAGTATCAAAAACGAATTTCGGATTGTTCTTATTTTCCTCAATTAAGTTGGAAAAATAGGATGATCGAACAGCAGCAAGGGCTCTTCGATACTGCACGGTACTGTCTTTCCAAGCTAGTCGGAAGACTTCCAGTTTGGTGTGGCGCCATTTCCGTTCCAATTTTCTGGAAGCTTGCTTCAGAGCTCGGGTATTTTCTGTATACCAGGGAGCTAGTTTCTTATGAGAAATGTTTTTAGTTTTTAGGGGTGCAACTGCATCTATGTTATTGCGCAAGGTTAAATTGAGTTCCTCAGTTAGGTGGTTAACTGTTTTTTGTCCTCTGGCGTCCTTGGGTAGACAGAGGGAGTCTGGAAGGACATCAAGGAATCTTTGTGTCGTCTGTGAATTTATAGCACAACTTTTGATGTTCCTTGTTTGCGGTCTGAGCAGATTATTTGTTGCAATTGCAAACGTAATAAAATGGTGGTCCGATAGTCCAGGATTATGAGGAAAAACATTAAGATCCACAACATTTATCCCATGGGACAAAACTAGGTCCAGAGTATGACTGTGACAGTGAGTAGGTCCAGAGACATGTTGGACAAAACCCACTGAGTCGATGATGGCTCCGAAAGTGCAGGCCCAGATGGCATCCCCAGCCGCGCCCTCAGAGCATGCGCAGACCAGCTGGCCGGTGTGTTTACGGACATATTCAATCAATCCCTATACCAGTCTGCTGTTCCCACATGCTTCAAGAGGGCCACCATTGTTCCTGTTCCCAAGAAAGCTAAGGTAACTGAGCTAAACGACTACCGCCCCGTAGCACTCACTTCCGTCATCATGAAGTGCTTTGACTAGAGACTAGTCAAGGACCATATCACTTCCACCCTACCTGACACCCTAGACCCACTCCAATTTGCTTACCGCCCAAATAGGTCCACAGACGATGCAATCTCAACCACACTGCACACTGCCCTAACCCACCTGGACAAGAGGAATACCTATGTGAGAATGCTGTTCATCGACTACAGCTCGGCATTCAACACCATAGTACCCTCCAAGCTCGTCATCAAGCTCGAGACCCTGGGTCTCGACCCCGCCCTGTGCAACTGGGTACTGGACTTCCTGACGGGCCGCCCCCAGGTGGTGAGGGTAGGCAACAACATCTCCTCCCCGCTGATCCTCAACACGGGGCCCCACAAGGGTGCATTCTGAGCCCTCTCCTGTACTCCCTGTTCACCCACGACTGCGTGGCCACGCACGCCTCCAACTCAATCATCAAGTTTGCGGACGACACAACAGTGGTAGGCTTGATTACCAACAACGACGAGACGGCCTACAGGAGGAGGTGAGGGCCCTCGGAGTGTGGTGTCAGGAAAATAACCTCACACTCAACGTCAACAAAACTAAGGAGATGATTGTGGACTTCAGGAAACAGCAGAGGGAACACCCCCTATCCACATCGATGGAACAGTAGTGGAGAGGGTAGCTAGTTTTAAGTTCCTCGGCATACACATCACAGACAAACTGAATTGGTCCACTCACACTGACAGCATCGTGAAGAAGGCGCAGCAGCGCCTATTCAACCTCAGGAGGCTGAAGAAATTCGGCTTGTCACCAAAAGCACTCACAAACTTCTACAGATGCACAATCAAGAGCATCCTGGCGGGCTGTATCACCGCCTGGTATGGCAACTGCTCCGCCCTCAACCGTAAGGCTCTCCAGAGGGTAGTGAGGACTGCACAACGCATCACCGGGGGCAAACTACCTGCCCTCCAGGACACCTACACCACCCGTTGTTACAGGAAGGCCATAAAGATCATCAAGGACATCAACCACCCGAACCACTGCCTGTTCACCCCGCTATCATCCAGAAGGCGAGGTCAGTACAGGTGCATCAAAGCTGGGACCGAGAGACTGAAAAACAGCTTCTATCTCAAGGCCATCAGACTGTTAAACAGCCACCACTAACAGTGAGTGGCTGCTGCCAACACACTGTCATTGACACTGACCCAACTCCAGCCATTTTAATAATGGGAATTGATGGGAATTATGTAAATATATCACTAGCCACTTTAAACAATGCTACCTTATATAATGTTACTTACCCTACATTATTCATCTCATATGCATATGTATATACTGTACTCTACATCATCGACTGCATCCTTATGTAACACATGTATCACTAGCCACTTTAACTATGCCACTTTGTTTACTTTGTCTACACACTCATCTCATATGTATATACTGTACTCGATACCATCTACTGTATGCTGCTCTGTACCATCACTCATTCATATATCCTTATGTACATATTCCTTATCCCCTTACACTGTGTATAAGACAGTAGTTTTGGAATTGTTAGTTAGATTACTTGTTGGTTATCACTGCATTGTCGGAACTAGAAGCACAAGCATTTCGCTACACTCGCATTTAACATCTGCTAACCATGTGTATGTGACAAATAAAATTTGATTTGATTTGATTTTATTTCAGTAGTTTAGTTGGAATAGGGTCCAGTATGGAACGTTTAGAGGCCATGATAATTTTCATCGTTGTGTCAAGAGATATAGTACTAAAACACTTAATATAATATATGCCATTTAGCAGACGCTTTTATCCAAAGCGACTTACAGTCATGTGTGCATACATTCTACGTATGGGTGGTCCCGGGAATCGAACCCACTACCCTGGCGTTACAAGCGCCATGCTCTACCAACTGAGCTACAGAAGGACCACTTGAGTGTCTCTCTTGATCCTAGGTCCTGGCAGAGTTGTGCAGACTCAGGACAAATGAGCTTTGAAGGAATACGCTTTGAAGGAATACGCAGATTTAAAGAGGAGTCCGTAATTTGCTTTCTAATAATCATCTTTTCCTCAAAGAAGTTCATGAATTTATTACTGCTGAAGTGAAAGCCATCCTCTCTTGGGGAATGCTGCTTTGTAGTTAGCTTTGCGACAGTATCAAAAACGAATTTCGGATTGTTCTTATTTTCCTCAATTAAGTTGGAAAAATAGGATGATCGAGCAGCAGCAAGGGCTCTTCGATACTGCACGGTACTGTCTTTCCAAGCTAGTCGGAAGACTTCCAGTTTGGTGTGGCGCCATTTCCGTTCCAATTTTCTGGAAGCTTGCTTCAGAGCTCGGGTATTTTCTGTATACCAGGGAGCTAGTTTCTTATGAGCAATGTTTTTAGTTTTTAGGGTGCAACTGCATCTAGGGTATTGCTCAAGGTTAAATTGAGTTCCTCAGTTAGGTGGTTAACTGATTTTTGTCCTCTGGCGTCCTTGGGTAGACAGAGGGAGTCTGGAAGGACATCAAAGAATCTTTGTGTCGTCTGTGAATTTATAGCACGACTTTTGATGTTCCTTGGTTGCGGTCTGAGCAGATTATTTGTTGCAATTGCAAACGTAATAAAATGGTGGTCCGATAGTCCAGGATTATGAGGAAAAACATTAAGATCCACAACATTTATCCTATGGGACAAAACTAGGTCCAGAGTATGACTGTGACAGTGAGTAGGTCCAGAGACATGTTGGACAAAACCCACTGAGTCGATGATGAAAGCCTTTTGGAGTGGGTCTGTGGACTTTTCCATGTGAATATTAAAGTCACCAAAAAATTAGAATATTATCTGCTATGACTACAAGGTCCGATAGGAATTCAGGGAACTCAATGAGGAACGCTGTATATGGCCCAGGAGGCCTGTAAACAGTAGCTAAAAAAGTGATTGAGTAGGCTACATAGATTTCATGACTAGAAGCTCAAAAGATGAAAACGTCTTTTTTTTTTTTTTTTTTTTGTAAATTTAAATCTGCTATCGTAAATGTTAGCAACACCTCCGCAGGATGCACGGGGGATATGGTCACTAGTGTAGCCAGGAGGTGAGGCCTCATTTAACACAGTAAATTCATCAAGCTAAAGCCATGTTTCAGTCAGGCCAATCACATCAAGATTATGATAAGTTCATTGACTATAATTGCCTTTGAAGTAAGGGATCTGACATTAAGTAGCCCTATTTTGAGATGTGAGGTATCATGATCTCTTTCAATAATGACAGGAATGGAGGAGGTCTTTATCCTAGTGAGATTGCTAAGGCGAACACCGCCACGTTTAGTTTTGTCCAACCTAGGTCGAGGCTATCTCAATGGAGATAGCTGAGTTGACTGTGCTAGTGACAGACTGGCTAACAGCCTGCTGCCTGGCCTGCACCCTATTTCATTGTGGTGCTAGAGGAGTTAGAGCCCTGTCTATGTTGGTAGATAAGATGAGAGCACCCCTCCAGCTAGGATGGAGTCCGTCATTCCTCCGCAGGTCAGGCTTGGTCCTGTTTGTGGGTGAGTCCCAGAAAGAGGGCCAATTATCTACAAAATTCTATCTTTTGGGAGGGGCAGAAACCAGTTGTCAACCAGCGATTGAGTCGCGAGACTCTGCTGTAGAGCTCATCACTCCCCTAACTGGGAGGGGGCCAGAGACGATTACTCGATGCCAACACATCTTTCTAGCTGATTTACACGCTGAAGCTATGTTGCGCTTGTGATCTCTGACTGTTTCATCCTAACATCTTTGGTGCCGACGTGGATAACAATATCTCTATACTCGCCAGTTTTAGCTTTATCCAGCACCATCTTCAGATTAGCCTTAACGTCGGTTGCCCTGCCGCCTGGTAAACAGTGTATGATCGCTGGATGATTCGTTTTAAGTCTAATACTGCGGGTAATGGAGTCGCCAATGACTAGAGTTTTCAATTTGTCAGAGCTAATGGTGGGAAGCTTCACCGTCTCAGACCCTGTAACGGGAGGAGTAGAGACAAGAGAAGGCTCGGCCTCTGACTCCGACTCGTTGCTTAATGGGGAAAACCGGTTGAAAGTTTGTCGGCTGAATGAGCGACACCGGTTGAGCATTCCTACTGCATTTCCCTCCAGAAACCGTGAGAAAGTTGTCCGGCTGCGGGACCGTGCGAGGGGATTTATACTAACGTTACTATCTGTACTTACTGGTGGCACAGACGCTGTTTCATCCTTTCCTACACAGAAATTACCATTGCCTAACGATTGCGTCTGAAGCTGGGCTTGTAGCACAGTTGTATCCTCACCGTAAGGCGATCGTTCTCCTGTATGAGTACAGCGACTGCAATTAGAAGGCATCATGTTAATGTTACTACTTAGCTTCGGCTGTTGGAGGTCCTGACGAACCATGTCCATATAAAGCGTCCGGGGTATGAGGATTCTGTGTTATGCACTATAGCCCGTTACCATATTTGTGATTTAATATTATCTGCTGTTGGCTTGTGTGGATGTATGTATGTGTTATGCAACATAGCTGACTTGAACCCTTGTTAACAGTTTCAGGGCCATGGGCCTTTCTCATGATGGAAAAATACAGAATAACATGAAGACAGGACCTGTGCAATGAGTTGGGGGGGGCACAATCAGAACGTAGTGTTGCGAGAACAAACAGTCTTTTGTTAGATAACAGGAGCTAGGTTCCTGATAACTGCATATTCTACACAGCTACAACGACTGACCGCTGAAGCGCTTAGGGGCTGGGACCAGCCTCTGCGCCAACAATCAACGATAGGCTGGGTGAGTCTAAACCACGCCCAGTCTCTACTCTGACAGGCCGGCTCGGAAGCAGGAACTACTTCTGTCATCAGAGTATATTATAATATCTTTGTTAGGAACAAGTCAGTTCTCTGTTTTGCCCTACGAGGTGGGACAGAGAGCCCGTATATACGAAAATTGCATTTACCACTTATTGCTTAGCTAATAAAAAATACATAGCATACAATCGGTGACTCATTGTCATATTTATCCTGATACCAGATTCGAATTGACACAACCCGTACAATTGGTGACACCGAACGTGATCTGGTGAAGGACTTCGCTGGACATTGGTGTGCCAGCCGATTGGCCAGTACTGTCGTCGGACGCTGTCGTCGGACGGTGTGTCTCACAAATCCTGACCGGTCAACTAAAAAAGGTAAGCAGACACCTGTTGTGAAAAACTAAAGTTCTGCACATTGGCGTTATCCAAATTTAGTTTTGTGAGACACCTGTTTGATGTATGTAACCAAATTCTATTAATTTATATTGGTAAAGGATCATGAGGAATACATAGTGGTAAATGCAATTTTGAACTGATCGATCGCTCTTATGGTATAACAACTAATGTAATGTACTAAATGGGTCGGTTGGTGTAACGCGTACCCAGTTGTTTGAATGACGGTGAATCAGATCGGTTAAAGGAATTTACTAGTGTGTGTGTGAGCAGGATCGCAATGTAACAATGAATGCTGTGTACTGGTGTGCATGAGGACATTTTTCTAGTATAAATGGATATTTACTTTGGGTAAATTTAGAGTGAGTGCAGTACTACTGGGATATAAGTGGGCGCGCTGTATCAGAGTGAATGATCTACGGATAGAATTTGCAGGCCAACAAATTAAAAAGACCTGTGTTACATTGGATGGTTGCTGAAGCATATGTAGTACATTAGATATTTCAGTTGTAGCTGGTATCAAGTTTGAATGAAAGGTTTATAGATCCTTATAAGGGTTATAGTACCTGGTTGTATTGCATAAGAGTAAGGGAAGATAAATAACTGCGCATTTTTATTATTTAAATTGAGTGATTCAAACTGACGTATGTTTGTAAGGTTTGAGTGATTCGAACTGATGTATGTTTGCAGGTCTGAGTGATTCGAACTGACGTATGTTTGTAAGGTTTGAGTGATTCGAACTGACGTATGTTTGTAAGGTTTGAGTGATTCGAACTGATGTATGTTTGCAGGTTTGAGTGATTCGAACTGACGTATGTTTGGTACATTAGGTATTAAGTGATGTACTAATACCAATTTGTATGACCTTGGGTAAATAACAGGTGTGAGACCTAGGTTATGTTTTGAAACGGTAAAGGAGAAGTGCACGGTGTTTACTAGACAGTGGCTAGATTGGGACACATCCTAAGGCAGCACACAATTGAACCTGATCATTTATAATGTATTCAAATTAAAACAAGTAATTGAAATACATTAGACAATGGCTAATCAGGAGGCAGAGAAGGTGAACCTTCATTTAAAACATTGAAATCAGCATTAGAGACCAATGGAGGAAAAGAGAGAAAGAAAGGAGAAAAATTATACAGACGATGGATAGAAGAGGGCAGTATTGCCGCGCCCAACGGGCTCCCAGTCGACGGGGAGCCCGCTTAAATACTGGTGACATAACGAAAAACATAGACTAAAATTCATTCTGATTGTAATTCAAATATTTATAGCATCCAACCCGGAAGCCAGCCACACCAATGTGTCGGAGGAAACACCGTGCACCTGGCAACCTTGGCTAGCGTGCACTGCGCCCGGCCCGCCACAGGTGTTGCTGGTGCGCGATGAGACAAGGACATCCCTACCGACCAAGCACTCCCTAACCCGGACGACGCTAGGCCAATTGTGCATCGCCCCTTGGACCTCCCGGTCGCGGCCGGTTACGACAGAGCCTGGGCGTGAACCCAGAGTCTCTGATAGCACAGCTGGCGCTGCCGTACAGCGCCCTTAACCATCCGGGAGGCTGAGACATGATATCTTAAAGGGGTACACTCACATATGAAATATTACACGTTTTTATTTTCTGAGTCTTAATTAAATAGGTGAAATCTTTTGATAAAGGAATGTTGTTTAATATAGTAAAAACACTTCTTTGGGGGGTGGTATGACTTATGACCTCCATTGTAACTTTCCTTTGTGGTCTGATCAGCCTCATTGGAAAGCCATTTGGATGGAGAATCTAGGGTCATTTGCAATACTGATATTAAGGTAATTTAATACCAAAAGGCAGTGAAAATTACATTATAGTGTCATTATATTTTCTCTGATGAATGTGGTGTGAAAATGAGCTAGGATAAGTTTTAATTATGGTAGACTCATGTTAAGTATTTGGGACATATTTTGAGCCAACAGGGCTGGGAAGAAATTGAGATATTTGTGTTTGGTTTTAACACCTGTGTATACGAGGGTGCCAGTGTACCTGTGTAATGGGGGAGGGTGTCCATATGGGGATTACATGATAACCAATTTAGGACAGTTCTGGGATTGGAGAAGAGGGTATCCTTAGAGCATAGGGGATCCCACAAAGGTGGATAGTTTTTCCATGATATGGGGGAAACCTGGGAGCACTGTTGAACTCTGTAAAGGTGATGACATCCTACTAACCATCAAAACTATTAAGCTCTCTGATGCAGGCACTTACACCCTCGGACTACAAAGGACCGGGACAGACACGATGGGTGTGTTTTCTATTAAGGTGCTGCCAAAACCACAGAGGTCCCAGACGAACTTGAGCCAGACACACTCCTCTTCCACCCCTGGACCGAGCCTGCCACCCACCACCACTGTGTCAAATCCCATTCAGGTAATTAACGTTAGAGACTATTCAGCTATTGATCAATTAGGCACCGAGACTGGTTTTGATGGTAGGGACAATTTGTGGCTGTCTTATATGAGGTATACAGCTAAGACCCTGAAAAGAAAGGACTGCATTGTATGTGGTCATGCTAGACCTGTTCTGGCTACACACCCATTTGCTATAGGAGAAGGAGAGGGGTGCTTGTGTATTCTGAGAAGTTTTTACCAGGATAAGCCCAATTCAACCCTCTGTTCCTCTTTGAGCCTTGTGTTTCCTACAATATCTCCTCATCGGGCCCCTTGGGGTGTTAAGGCATATGGGGGCAATTACAGTTGCATCACGGGTACAGGTAGTGGCATGGACTATGGGAGATTGCCTGAAGCTGATTGCAGCAGTAACATAACCATTAATGTCACTTGGCCAGGTGCAGGTCTAAACCAAACTAGTGGTCTGGCTGATGTGTGGTGGATATGTGGACCCAAAAGAGTACTGAGACCCATTCTTAGAGGAGACTGGCAAGGTACGTGTGCTCTGACCAGTTTGATAATTCCACTGACCATTGTTGATGTTACTGCTGAACAGCTGTTGGGTTCTGTATCCAGGGGGCCTGAAACATTCCATCCCATGGGAGACATAGACGTAGTGCTCCATGGACGGAGGATGTAGTTGACAGCCTCCAGTATTTAAGCTGCAGTAGTTTATGTGTCTGGGGGCTAGGGTCAGTTTGTTATATCTGGAGTACTTCTCCTGTCCTATTCGGTGTCCTGTGTGAATCTAAGTGTGCGTTCTCTAATTCTCTCCTCTCTTTCTTTCTCTCTCTCGGAGGACCTGAGCCCTAGGACCATGCCCCAGGACTACCTGACATGATGACTCCTTGCTGTCCCCAGTCCACCTGGCCGTGCTGCTGCTCCAGTTTCAACTGTTCTGCCTTATTATTATTGACCATGCTGGTCATTTATGAACATTTGAACATTTTGACCATGTTCTGTTATAATCTCCACCCGGCACAGCCAGAAGAGGACTGGCCACCCCACATAGCCTGGTTCCTCTCCAGGTTTCTTCCTAGGTTTTGGGCTTTCTAGGGAGTTTTTCCTAGCCACCGTGCTTCTACACCTGCATTGCTTGCTGTTTGGGGTTTTAGGCTGGGTTTCTGTACAGCACTTTGAGATATCAGCTGATGTACGAAGGGCTATATAAATACATTTGATTTGATTTGATTTTACATACACAATAATCTGTTGGGTGTGCCGGTGGGGGTTCCTCATGAGTTTCAGGCCTTGGGTAGGAATGATGGACTCTGGCACTTACTACCTATTATAGGTCCAGCCATAGTGGATGCAAGACAGACTGCATGGATAAATTATATCTACTATAATCAACAGCGTTTTGTGAATTACTCCCGTGATGCACTCACTGGTATGTATGAACAGCTGGAGGCCACATCTAGGGTTGCCAGACAGAATAGACTTGCTTTGGATATGCTTCTTGCCAGTCAGAGGGGTGTCTGTAAGATGTTTGGTGAACAATGTTGCACGTTTATTCCTAATAACACCAGTCCAGATGGTAGTATATCTAAGGCCCTTAGTGGGCTTGATGCACTATCTGCTGAGATGAGGACCATGGCGGGGGTGGAGGAGTCTGGAATGTTCTCTTGGTTGGGAGCCTGGTTTGGTAAGTACACTGATATGGTGGTTACTGGATTTCTAATTCTTGTATTTTTATTGTGTTGTGCTGCTTGCATCATACCGTGTTTTAAGAAGTCTGTTACAGATGTGAAGGCTTCAGGCATGATGCCTTTGCTTGATGCTCCAGTTGGAGATGCTGAATCAAGCTTTCAGGGGAGGATGAGACTGACTGAGGATGACCCATGGTATGCTGTGGGTGAGGTAGTAGAATAAATATTACGTTTTTTACGTTTTATGATAAGTTCTTTCCAGTATGTTTGTTCTCCCTGTTGTGAAGGTTTGGAGTCCCTGGGTGGCATGAAGCCCAACTGGTACAGGATAGGAGTAGCTGAGAGGACCAGATGGTTTATAATGCTTTGCTCTGCTTTGCTTTACTGTTTTCCATGACCAAAGTTGTATCCTATATCTTACATGTCAATAAACAAAGTGTTATCCTGTTTTTGACCCTTATGGGTGTCAAAGGGGGAGACAAAAGCATATATCACTTGATTTTTGTTCCATTTCTTGGTTGATTTCTTTTGTTTCTGTAAAAATATGTTTTTATTTAACTTTGTATTATTTTCATGAAATGCTGTTAACATATTACTGTTGGGAGCACTGAAATATAGGATAATGAGTGACACCCTTGTGGGTGTCAAAAGGGGAATCAAAAACTCCAGTTTCTATATAAATGTTAAGGGACATGCATCACTTCATTGATTCACAAAATAAAGGTTTAAAGTTCCTGGGTTCATCAGCAACCTAGTATATCGGATGGTGTGGTTAAACCCCACAGGGGTGTAAAAAGGGGATTATGAGGATTGTGTTATGCACTATAGCCCGTTACCATATGTGATTGAATATTATCTGCTGTGACAGGCCGGCTCGGAAGCAGGAACTACCGAGTATATTTTAATATTTTTCTCAGGAACAAGTCAGTTCTGTTTTGCCCTGTGGTGGGACAGAGAGCCCGTATATACAAACAATGCATTTACCACTTATTGCTTAGCCTCATTGTCATATTTATCCTGATACCAGATTCGAATTGATGCAACCCTGACACGAGTGAAAAAATAGAGGGAAAAACCAAAAATAAACAGTAATTAAAAAGTAAAACCCGTAAAGTTGTCATGTAGCAAAGTAGGCAAAACACACAGCAACACGTAAACAAGTCTGCAAGTTGTGACCGGAAATGGCTTCAGAAATAAAGGTGAAAATGCTGTTTGAGGTATCATGTGATGCTACTAGCATAAATGGACCAACACTGAGCAAATGTAGCTTAAGTCAAATGGCAATTTGAAACACAGGGGTCAGAGTAATATTGCTGGCGCATTGATATAATGCTAAATAAATGTTGCCATCACCCCAGTTACTCAAGTCAGGTCATAGACCTCAACTCCAAGTAGGAACCACCAAAACAATACAGAGGACACAAGTATTACAGTTAATGTTTAATTGAGCCAAAACAAGCAAATGCAGTTACAGACTGGACTAGAGTACCCATGAACTCTTGCATGTCCCACGTCAGATATCCATGTCGTCGCCGGACGGGCTGTTCGCAGCTTCAGAGGTGGCGTCGTCAGAGGACGGGCCGGTCGCAGCTTCAGAGGTGGCGTCGTCAGAGGACGGGCCGGTCGCAGCTTCAGAGGTGGCGTCGTCAGAGGACGGGCCGGTCGCAGCATCAGTGGCGTCGTCAGAGGACGGGCCGGTCGCAGCAGCTTCAGAGGTGGCGTCGTCAGAGGACGGGCCGGTCGCAGCTTCAGAGGTGGCGTCGTCAGAGGACGGGCCGGTCGCAGCTTCAGAGGTGGCGTCGTCAGAGGACGGGCCGGTCGCAGCTTCAGAGGTGGCGTCGTCAGAGGACGGGCCGGTCGCAGCTTCAGAGGTGGCGTCGTCAGAGGACGGGCCGGTCGCAGCTTCAGAGGTCGTCAGAGGACGGGCGTCGAGGTCGAGGACGGGCCGGTCGCAGCTTCAGAGGTGGCGTCGTCAGAGGACGGGCCGGTCGCAGCTTCAGAGGTGGCGTCGTCAGAGGACGGGCCGGTCGGCAGCTTCAGAGGTCGGCGTTCAGAGGGGCCGGCGTCGGTCGTCGAGGACGGGCCGGTCGCAGCTTCAGAGGTGGCGTCGTCAGAGGACGGGCCGGTCGCAGCTTCAGAGGTGGCGTCGTCAGAGGACGGGCCGGTCGCAGCTTCAGAGGTGGCGTCGTCAGAGGGGCGGGCGGTCGCAGCTTCAGAGGTGGCGTCGTCAGAGGACGGGCCGGTCGCAGCTTCAGAGGTGGCGTCGTCAGAGGACGGGCCGGTCGCAGCTTCAGAGGTGGCGTCGTCAGAGAGGACGGGCCGGTCGCAGCTTCAGAGGTGGCGTCGTCAGAGGACGGGCCGGTCGCAGCTTCAGAGGTGGCGTCGTCAGAGGGGGCGTCGCAGCTTCAGAGGTGGCGTCGTCAGAGGACGGGCCGGTCGCAGCTTCAGAGGTGGCGTCGTCAGAGGACGGGCGGGCCGCAGCTTCAGAGGTGGCGTCGTCAGAGGACGGGCCGGTCGCAGCTTGGCGTCGTCAGAGGACGGGCGGTCGCAGCTTCAGAGGTGGCGTCGTCAGAGGACGGGCCGGTCGCAGCTTCAGAGGTGGCGTCGTCAGAGGACGGGCGGTCGCAGCTTCAGAGGTGGCGTCGTCAGAGGACGGGCCGGTCGCAGCTTCAGAGGTGGCGTCGTCAGAGGACGGGCCGGTCGCAGCTTCAGAGGTGGCGTCGTCAGAGAGGGCGGGCAGCTTCAGTCGCAGCGGGCCGGCTCAGAGCGTCAGAGGTGGCGTCAGTCAGAGGACGGGCCGGTCGCAGCTTCAGAGGTGGCGTCGTCAGAGGACGGGCCGGTCGCAGCTTCAGAGGTGGCGTCGTCAGAGGACGGGCCGGTCGCAGCTTCAGAGGTGGCGTCGTCAGAGGACGGGCCGGTCGCAGCTTCAGAGGTGGCGTCGTCAGAGGACGGGCCGGTCGCAGCTTCAGAGGTGGCGTCGTCAGAGGGGGCCGGTCGCTTCAGAGGTGGCGTCGTCAGAGGACGGGCGGTCAGCTTCAGAGGTGGCGTCGTCAGAGGACGGGCCGGTCGCAGCTTCAGAGGTGGCGTCGTCAGAGGACGGGCCGGTCGCAGCTTCAGAGGTGGCGTCGTCAGAGGACGGGGGGGCCGGTCGCAGCTTCAGAGGTGGCGTCGTCAGAGGACGGGCCGGTCGCAGCTTCAGAGGTGGCGGGACGGGCCGGTCGCAGCTTCAGAGGTGGCGTCGTCAGAGGACGGGCCGGTCGCAGCGAGGTGGCGTCGTCAGAGGACGGGCCGGTCAGCTTCAGGGGCGTCGTCAGAGGACGGGCCGGTCGCAGCTTCAGAGGTGGCGTCGTCAGAGGACGGGCCGGTCGCAGCTTCAGAGGTGGCGTCGTCAGGACGGGCCGGTCGCAGGAGGTGGCGGAGGACGGGCCGGTCGCAGCTTCAGAGGTGGCGTCGTCAGAGGACGGGCCGGTCGCAGCTTCAGAGGTGGCGTCGTCAGAGGACGGGCGGGCGCAGCTTCAGAGGTGGCGTCGTCAGAGGACGGGCCGGTCGCAGCTTCAGAGGTGGCGTCGTCAGAGGACGGGCCGGTCGCAGCTTCAGAGGTGGCGTCGTCAGGATGGGCGGGCCGGTCGCAGCTTCAGAGGTGGCGTCGTCAGAGGACGGGCCGGTCGCAGCTTCAGAGGTGGCGTCGTCAGAGGACAGGCCGGTCGCAGCATCAGTGGCGTCGTCAGAGGACGGGCCGGTCGCAGCTTCAGAGGTGGCGTCGTCAGAGGACGGGCCGGTCGCAGCTTCAGAGGTGGCGTCGTCAGAGAGGGCGGGCAGCTTCAGGTGGCAGCTTCAGAGGTGGCGTCGTCAGAGGACGGGCCGGTCGCAGCTTCAGAGGTGGCGTCGTCAGAGGACGGGCCGGTCGCAGCTTCAGAGGTGGCGTCGTCAGAGGACGGGCCGGTCGCAGCTTCAGAGGTGGCGCGTCAGAGGACGGGCCGGTCAGAGGTGGCGTCGTCAGAGGACGGGCCGGTCGCAGCTTCAGAGGTGGCGTCGTCAGAGGACGGGCGGTCGCAGCTTCAGAGGTGGCGTCGTCAGAGGACGGGCCGGTCGCAGCTTCAGAGGTGGCGTCGTCAGAGGACGGGCCGGTCGCAGCTTCAGAGGTGGCGTCGTCAGAGGACGGGCCGGTCGCAGCGTCAGAGGTGGCGTCGTCAGAGGACGGGCCGGTCGGGCCGAGGACGGGCCGGTCGCAGCTTCAGAGGTGGCGTCGTCAGAGGACGGGCCGTCGCAGCTTCAGAGGTGGCGTCGTCAGAGGACGGGCCGGTCGCAGCTTCAGAGGTGGCGTCGTCAGAGGACGGGCCGGTCGCAGCTTCAGAGGTGGCGTCGTCAGAGGACGGGCCGGTCGCAGCTTCAGAGGTGGCGTCGTCAGAGGACGGGCCGGTCGCAGCTTCAGAGGTGGCGTCGTCAGAGGACGGGCCGGTCGCAGCTTCAGAGGTGGCGTCGTCAGAGGACGGGCCGGTCGCAGCTTCAGAGGTGGCGTCGTCAGAGGACGGGCCGGTCGCAGCGTTCAGAGGTGGCGTCGTCAGAGGACGGGCGTCGCAGCTCAGAGGTGGCGTCGTCACGGGGCCGGTCGCAGCTTCAGAGGTGGCGTCGTCAGAGGACGGGCCGGTCGCAGCTTCAGAGGTGGCGTCGTCAGAGGACGGGCCGGTCGCAGCTTCAGAGGTGGCGTCAGAGGTGGCGTCAGAGGACGGGCCGGTCGCAGCTTCAGAGGTGGCGTCGTCAGAGGGACGGGCCGGTCGCAGCTTCAGAGGTGGCGTCGTCAGAGGACGGGCCGGTCGCAGCTTCAGAGGTGGCGTCGTCAGAGGAGGGCGGTCGCAGCTTCAGAGGTGGCGTCGTCAGAGGACGGGCCGGTCGCAGCTTCAGAGGTGGCGTCGTCAGAGGACGGGCCGGTCGCAGCTTCAGAGGTGGCGTCGTCAGAGGACGGGCGGGCTTCAGAGGTCGCAGCTTCAGAGGTGGCGTCGTCAGAGGACGGGCCGGTCGCAGCTTCAGAGGTGGCGTCGTCAGAGGACGGGCCGGTCGCAGCTTCAGAGGTGGCGTCGTCAGAGGACGGGCCGGTCGCAGCGTCAGAGGTGGCGTCGTCAGAGGACGGGCCGGTCGCAGCGTCAGAGGTGGCGTCGTCAGAGGACGGGCCGGTCGCAGCTTCAGAGGTGGCGTCGTCAGAGGACGGGCCGGTCGTCGTCAGAGGACGGGCCGGTCGCAGCTTCAGAGGTGGCGTCGTCAGAGGACGGGCCGGTCGCAGCGTCAGAGGTGGCGTCGTCAGAGGACGGGCCGGTCGCAGCTTCAGAGGTGGCGTCGTCAGAGGACGGGCCGGTCGCAGCTTCAGAGGTGGCGTCGTCAGAGGACGGGCGGTCGCAGCTTCAGAGGTGGCGTCGGACGGGCAGAGGGCGGGCGGTCGCAGCTTCAGAGGTGGCGTCGTCAGAGGACGGGGCGGTCGCAGCTTCAGAGGTGGCGTCGTCAGAGGACGGGCCGGTCGCAGCTTCAGAGGTGGCGTCGTCAGAGGACGGGCCGGTCGCAGCTTCAGAGGTGGCGTCGTCAGAGGACGGGCCGGTCGCAGCTTCAGAGGTGGCGTCGTCAGAGGACGGGCCGGTCGCAGCTTCAGAGGTGGCGTCGTCAGAGGACGGGCCGGTCGCAGCTTCAGAGGTGGCGTCGTCAGAGGACGGGCCGGTCGCAGCTTCAGAGGTGGCGTCGTCAGGTCGGGCAGCTTCAGAGGTGGCGTCGTCAGAGAGGACGGGCGGTCGCAGCTTCAGAGGTGGCGTCAGAGGACGGGCCGGTCGCAGCTTCAGAGGTGGCGTCGTCAGAGGACGGGCGGCAGCTTCAGAGGTGGCGTCGCAGCTTCAGAGGTGGCGTCGTCAGGTGGCGTCGCAGCAGAGGTGGCGTCGTCAGAGGACGGGCCGGTCGCAGCTTCAGAGGTGGCGTCGTCAGAGGACGGGCCGGTCGCAGCATCAGTGGCGTCGTCAGAGGACGGGCCGGTCGCAGCTTCAGAGGTGGCGTCGTCAGAGGGGCGGTCGCAGCTTCAGAGGTGGCGTCGTCAGAGGACGGGCCGGTCGCAGCTTCAGAGGTGGCGTCGTCAGAGGTCGCAGCTTCAGAGGCGGCGTCAGAGGACGGGCCGGTCGCAGCTTCAGAGGTGGCGTCGTCAGAGGACGGGCCGGTCGCAGCTTCAGAGGTGGCGTCGTCAGAGGACGGGCCGGTCGCAGCTTCAGAGGTGGCGTCGTCAGAGGACGGGCCGGTCGCAGCTTCAGAGGTGGCGTCGTCAGAGGACGGGCCGGTCGCAGCTTCAGAGGTGGCGTCGTCAGAGGACGGGCCGGTCGCAGCTTCAGAGGTGGCGTCGTCAGAGGACGGGCGCAGTCAGCAGGCGTTCAGAGGTGGCGTCGTCAGAGGACGGGCCGGTCGCAGAGAGGTGGCGTCGTCAGAGGACGGGCCGGTCGCAGCTTCAGAGGGCGTCGTCAGAGGACGGGCGGTCGCAGCTTCAGAGGTGGCGTCGTCGGTCGGAGAGGACGGGCCGGTCGCAGCTTCAGAGGTGGCGTCGTCAGAGGACGGGCCGGTCGCAGCTTCAGAGGTGGCGTCGTCAGAGGACGGGCCGGTCGCAGCTTCAGAGGTGGCGTCGTCAGAGGACGGGCCGGTCGCAGCTTCAGAGGTGGCGTCGTCAGAGGGCGGGCCGGTCGCAGCTTCAGAGGTGGCGTCGTCAGAGGACGGGCCGGTCGCAGCTTCAGAGGTGGCGTCGTCAGAGGACGGGCGTCGAGGCTTCAGAGGTGGCGTCGTCAGAGGTGGCGGGGACGGGCGGTCGCAGCTTCAGAGGTGGCGTCGTCAGAGGACGGGCCGGTCGCAGCTTCAGAGGTGGCGTCGTCAGAGGACGGGCCGGTCGCAGCTTCAGAGGTGGCGTCGTCAGAGGACGGGCAGAGGTGGCGTCGTCAGAGGACGTCAGGGCGGGCGGTCGCAGCTTCAGAGGTGGCGTCGTCAGAGGACGGCTTCAGAGGTGGCGTCGTCAGAGGACGGGCCAGGTCGCAGCTTCAGAGGTGGCGTCGTCAGAGGACGGTCGCAGCTTCAGAGGTGGCGTCGTCAGAGGACGGGCCGGTCGCAGCTTCAGAGGTGGCGTCGTCAGAGGACGGGCCGGTCGCAGCTTCAGAGGTGGCGTCGTCAGAGGACGGGCCGCTTCAGTGGCGCAGCGTCAGAGGACGGGCCGGTCGCTGGCGTCGTCGTCAGAGGACGGGCCGGTCGCAGCTTCAGAGGTGGCGTCGTCAGCGGGCCGGTCGCAGCTTCAGAGGTGGCGTCGTCGGTGGCGTCCAGGACGGGCCGGTCGCAGCTTCAGAGGTGGCGTCGTCAGAGGACGGGCGGTCGCAGCTTCAGAGGTGGCGTCGTCAGAGGACGGGCCGGTCGCAGCTTCAGAGGTGGCGTCGTCAGAGGACGGGCCGGTCGCAGCTTCAGAGGTGGCGTCGTCAGAGGACGGGCCGGTCGCAGCTTCAGAGGTGGCGTCGTCAGAGGACGGGCGCAGCGGTCGCAGCGTTGGCGTCGTCAGAGGTGGCGTCGTCAGAGGACGGGCCGGTCGCAGCTTCAGAGGTGGCGTCGTCAGAGGACGGGCCGGTCGCAGCTTCAGAGGTGGCGTCGTCAGAGGACGGGCCGGTCGCAGCTTCAGAGGTGGCGTCGTCAGAGGACGGGCCGGTCGCAGCTTCAGAGGTGGCGTCGTCAGAGGACGGGCCGGTCGCAGCGTCAGTGGCGTCGTCAGAGGACGGGCCGGTCGCAGCGTCAGTGGCGTCGTCAGAGGACATGCGCCTCAGCTTCTCCTCAGAGGACAGGGCATAATTTGCCAGAGAAATACCATGGTTTGGAGAAGCTTGGGATTCTACTTCATTGGTCTCTAAATACTCTTGAGAGAAAACAAAAGGAACAGTTGGGTATTCTACAGCAACACATCTGTTCTACACGGTCTAGGCCAAATTGCTAATCGAATTTTGAGCAACATGAACCCAACAGGTTTCAAAGTATACGTTTCAGGCCGTACCTTCTCTGGCTTGTTTAGCGTTAGACCCTATGGATCGGAGCAAGGCCAGGGCATGCACAATGGAGACGTCATTTGATGACAGCTCTGAAAAATGTAGGTTAAGGTACACAAGCAAAAGGTTTGACAGCATTATTTAGACCGAGTTACTCTATGCTGTTGAATGAGTGTCAAACACAGCAGCACCATAGACAGTGACAAAGAACATAGCTAGAAGGGTTGTGGAAATAAACAATTACCTCCAAGTCTCCTCTGCAGAGAGACTTGATCTTGCTTCTGGGACTTTCCAACAGGGTAACAAGAAACTGAGGAGAAAGTGTTGACAGAAGTTGAGTTCGCACAAAATAGCTACATATATTAATAGCAGTGAAGAATAAAAGATGACCAACGCGGAAGATACAGACAGTCAAATATTAATACCCAACTTATAAAGTTAAGCATATTTACCAAACAAATCCCTTAAACATTAGTGAACCAACCTTTGACAACCCCCACAGTCATCACAACGAGCAGCAATTCTCTCACACCTCCCATGATCATGAAAATAATCTGTGTTATCAACAGGTAATGTCTTCCCATGGCCTGTATGAGGCTTATATAGGCCACTAATGACCGTTTACCTGACAAACATGGCTTAACGATCAATTAACAAGCTTGATTGAGTTGTTACGTTCAGATAGAAATAGACCATGTAGAACATATGTTGATTCTTATCAAGTTGGTGGGCAGGCAATCTTTTCTACTCCATATATTGCATTTATATCTGTAATGATTAACCCTAATGGTCTCAGATCAGCAGTAGAAAGAAGTAGGCCTAATTATTTTAGGTGTAATCTTCAAAGATATTAGGGGAAATAAACACTGTACCCAAATCCACGTTTTACAATGCTCCTGGGAAATGGGTAGGCCTCCACCTATAGTCCTTCACAGTTTTACAGGTGTGATATATTTATTTATTTACATAGATCACATACATAAATAAATATGTTAGCTGTAGGTAGCGTTGAGATCAAATTCCCATATTCTATTGCTACTAAACATATATCATGTTTTCCTCATTTGCTCTGTAGGAGGTTCGTCATATGAAGGACATTCAAGTGGATGTGACCCCGAACCTGCAATAGGGGCTCAGTGAGGTGACAGACATCCTGTAATGGATCTCCAGCTAGTGTCTGAGGACCTGGAGAAGGCTGTGTCTACAGCTGTGGGGCAGGACAAGTATGGTAACCTAACCTCACTGTATGAAGGATTTTATTGTTATGGATAGTCATCTCTAATCTGTTCAAATATCACTGTTGTTGATAACACACATTACCAAAATGATTCACACTTGTCTTCCTATTTCCACATAATCTGTCATGGTTCCCCACCCCAACAGGGCATAAAACCAACCTCTCTTTATTGCTACTGCTAATACACCCAAATCCAACAGCGTTTGAGTATCTTTTTGCTTTTCTTCTAACCCTGAATGGCAACATTTTATCCTAGTACACAAGCATGTCACTTTATCCATCCACACCCACTCTACTGCCGCATGGCCACTGCGGCTGAGACTTTCACCCTCTCGTTACAGGTATAGCAGGTAACCAACCCCACCCGGGTCTTACCCCCTAGGACTTACCCTTTGCTACCGGCTACCACCGGTCGTAATACAATGGGACTACTGAATAAGCTCAGGCTTTCTAGGTTCGTACCCTATAATTGGTTCAGCCTACGACTCTCATCTCCCCAAGATGTCAGAATTAGTGATAGCGGGTGTAGGAACTGTGCCGACCTTGTTTCTGTTTCACTGATTCGGAATCTCTAGTTCGACTGCAAATCGCGGTGAATCAAATCAAATCAAATCAAATGTATTTATATAGCCCTTCGTACATCAGCTGATATCTCAAAGTGCTGTACAGAAACCCAGCCTAAAACCCCAAACAGCAAGCAATGCAGGTGTAGAAGCACGGTGGCTAGGAAAAACTCCCTAGAAAGGCCAAAACCTAGGAAGAAACCTAGAGAGGAACCAGGCTATGTGGGGTGGCCAGTCCTCTTCTGGCTGTGCCGTGTGGAGATTATTACAGAACATGGCCAAGATGTTCAAATGTTCATAAATGACCAGCATGGTCAAATAATAATAATCACAGGCAGAACAGTTGAAACTGGAGCAGCAGCACAGCCAGGTGGACTGGGGACAGCAAGGAGTCATCATGCCAGGTAGTCATGAGGCATGGTCCCAGGGCTCATGTCCTCCGAGAGAGAGAAAGAAAGAGTGAAAGAGAGAATTAGAGAGAGCATACTTAAATTCACACAAAGAAAAGCAGTACTAAGGTCTAGGAGCACGAGGACAGATGCAGAGCCTCGGTCTGATGCCATTAAAAGATCATTTACCACCTTCACAAGTGCAGTCTCAGTGCTATGATGGGGTCTAAAACAGACTGAAGCTTTTTGTATTCATTGTTTGTCTTCAGGAAGGCAGTGAGTTGCTGCGCAACAGCCTTTTCTAAAAAAATTGAGAGGAATGGAAGATTCGATATAGGCCGATAGTTTTTTATATTTTCTGGGTCAAGGTTTGGCTTTTTCAAGAGAGGCTTTATTACTGCCACTTTTAGTGAGTTTGGTACACATCCGGTGGATAGAGATCCGTTTATTATGTTCAACATAGGAGGGCCAAGCACAAGAAGCAGCTCTTTCAGTAGTTTAGTTGGAATAGGGTCCAGTATGGAACGTTTAGAGGCCATGATAATTTTCATCGTTGTGTCAAGAGATATAGTACTAAAACACTTGAGTGTCTCTCTTGATCCTAGGTCCTGGCAGAGTTGTGCAGACTCAGGACAAATGAGCTTTGAAGGAATACGCAGATTTAAAGAGGAGTCCGTAATTTGCTTTCTAATAATCATCTTTTCCTCAAAGAAGTTCATTAATTTATTACTGCTGAAGTGAAAGCCATCCTCTCTTGGGGAATGCTGCTTTGTAGTTAGCTTTGCGACAGTATCAAAAACGAATTTCGGATTGTTCTTATTTTCCTCAATTAAGTTGGAAAAATAGGATGATCGAGCAGCAGCAAGGGCTCTTCGATACTGCACGGTACTGTCTTTCCAAGCTAGTCGGAAGACTTCCAGTTTGGTGTGGCGCCATTTCCGTTCCAATTTTCTGGAAGCTTGCTTCAGAGCTCGGGTATTTTCTGTATACCAGGGAGCTAGTTTCTTATGAGCAATGTTTTTAGTTTTTAGGGGTGCAACTGCATCTAGGGTATTGCTCAAGGTTAAATTGAGTTCCTCAGTTAGGTGGTTAACTGATTTTTGTCCTATGGTGTCCTTGGGTAGACAGAGGGAGTCTGGAAGGACATCAAAGAATCTTTGTGTCGTCTGTGAATTTATAGCACGACTTTTGATGTTCCTTGGTTGCGGTCTGAGCAGATTATTTGTTGCAATTGCAAACGTAATAAAATGGTGGTCCGATAGTCCAGGATTATGAGGAAAAACATTAAGATCCACAACATTTATCCTATGGGACAAAACTAGGTCCAGAGTATGACTGTGACAGTGAGTAGGTCCAGAGACATGTTGGACAAAACCCACTGAGTCGATGATGAAAGCCTTTTGGAGTGGGTCTGTGGACTTTTCCATGTGAATATTAAAGTCACCAAAAAATTAGAATATTATCTGCTATGACTACAAGGTCCGATAGGAATTCAGGGAACTCAATGAGGAACGCTGTATATGGCCCAGGAGGCCTGTAAACAGTAGCTAAAAAAGTGATTGAGTAGGCTACATAGATTTCATGACTAGAAGCTCAAAAGATGAAAACGTCTTTTTTTTTTTTTTTTTTTTTTTTTTAAATTTAAATCTGCTATCGTAAATGTTAGCAACACCTCTGCAGGATGCACGGGGGATATGGTCACTAGTGTAGCCAGGAGGTGAGGCCTCATTGAAGACAGTAAATTCATCAAGCTAAAGCCATGTTTCAGTCAGGCCAATCACATCAAGATTATGACTATAATTGCCTTTGAAGTAAGGGATCTGACATTAAGTAGCCCTATTTTGAGATGTGAGGTATCATGATCTCTTTCAATAATGACAGGAATGGAGGAGGTCTTTATCCTAGTGAGATTGCTAAGGCGAACACCGCCACGTTTAGTTTTGTCCAACCTAGGTCGAGGCACAGACACGGTCTCAATGGAGATAGCTGAGTTGACTGTGCTAGTGACAGACTGGCTAACAGCCTGCTGCCTGGCCTGCACCCTATTTCATTGTGGTGCTAGAGGAGTTAGAGCCCTGTCTATGTTGGTAGATAAGATGAGAGCACCCCTCCAGCTAGGATGGAGTCCGTCATTCCTCCGCAGGTCAGGCTTGGTCCTGTTTGTGGGTGAGTCCCAGAAAGAGGGCCAATTATCTACAAAATTCTATCTTTTGGGAGGGGCAGAAACCAGTTGTCAACCAGCGATTGAGTCGTGAGACTCTGCTGTAGAGCTCATCACTCCCCCTAACTGGGAGGGGGCCAGAGACGATTACTCGATGCCAACACATCTTTCTAGCTGATTTACACGCTGAAGCTATGTTGCGCTTGGTGATCTCTGACTGTTTCATCCTAACATCTTTGGTGCCGACGTGGATAACAATATCTCTATACTCGCCAGTTTTAGCTTTATCCAGCACCATCTTCAGATTAGCCTTAACGTCGGTTGCCCTGCCGCCTGGTAAACAGTGTATGATCGCTGGATGATTCGTTTTAAGTCTAATACTGCGGGTAATGGAGTCGCCAATGACTAGAGTTTTCAATTTGTCAGAGCTAATGGTGGGAAGCTTCACCGTCTCAGACCCTGTAACGGGAGGAGTAGAGACAAGAGAAGGCTCGGCCTCTGACTCCGACTCGTTGCTTAATGGGGAAAACCGGTTGAAAGTTTGTCGGCTGAATGAGCGACACCGGTTGAGCATTCCTACTGCATTTCCCTCCAGAAACCGTGAGAAAGTTGTCCGGCTGCGGGACCGTGCGAGGGGATTTATACTAACGTTACTATCTGTACTTACTGGTGGCACAGACGCTGTTTCATCCTTTCCTACACAGAAATTACCATTGCCTAACGATTGCGTCTGAAGCTGGGCTTGTAGCACAGTTGTATCCTCACCGTAAGGCGATCGTTCTCCTGTATGAGTACAGCGACTGCAATTAGAAGGCATCATGTTAATGTTACTACTTAGCTTCGGCTGTTGGAGGTCCTGACGAACCATGTCCATATAAAGCGTCCGGGGTATGAGGATTCTGTGTTATGCACTATAGCCCGTTACCATATTTGTGATTTAATATTATCTGCTGTTGGCTTGTGTGGATGTATGTATGTGTTATGCAACATAGCTGACTTGAACCCTTGTTAACAGTTTCAGGGCCATGGGCCTTTCTCATGATGGAAAAATACAGAATAACATGAAGACAGGACCTGTGCAATGAGTTGGGGGCACAATCAGAACGTAGTGTTGCGAGAACAAACAGTCTTTTGTTAGATAACAGGAGCTAGGTTCCTGATAACTGCATATTCTACACAGCTACAACGACTGACCGCTGAAGCGCTTAGGGGCTGGGACCAGCCTCTGCGCCAACAATCAACGATAGGCTGGGTGAGTCTAAACCACGCCCAGTCTCTACTCTGACAGGCCGGCTCGGAAGCAGGAACTACTTCTGTCATCAGAGTATATTATAATATCTTTGTTAGGAACAAGTCAGTTCTCTGTTTTGCCCTACGAGGTGGGACAGAGAGCCCGTATATACGAAAATTGCATTTACCACTTATTGCTTAGCTAATAAAAAATACATAGCATACAATCGGTGACTCATTGTCATATTTATCCTGATACCAGATTCGAATTGACACAACCCGTACAATTGGTGACACCGAACGTGATCTGGTGAAGGACTTCGCTGGACATTGGTGTGCCAGCCGATTGGCCAGTACTGTCGTCGGACGCTGTCGTCGGACGGTGTGTCTCACAAATCCTGACCGGTCAACTAAAAAAGGTAAGCAGACACCTGTTGTGAAAAACTAAAGTTCTGCACATTGGCGTTATCCAAATTTAGTTTTGTGAGACACCTGTTTGATGTATGTAACCAAATTCTATTAATTTATATTGGTAAAGGATCATGAGGAATACATAGTGGTAAATGCAATTTTGAACTGATCGATCGCTCTTATGGTATAACAACTAATGTAATGTACTAAATGGGTCGGTTGGTGTAACGCGTACCCAGTTGTTTGAATGACGGTGAATCAGATCGGTTAAAGGAATTTACTAGTGTGTGTGTGAGCAGGATCGCAATGTAACAATGAATGCTGTGTACTGGTGTGCATGAGGACATTTTTCTAGTATAAATGGATATTTACTTTGGGTAAATTTAGAGTGAGTGCAGTACTACTGGGATATAAGTGGGCGCGCTGTATCAGAGTGAATGATCTACGGATAGAATTTGCAGGCCAACAAATTAAAAAGACCTGTGTTACATTGGATGGTTGCTGAAGCATATGTAGTACATTAGATATTTCAGTTGTAGCTGGTATCAAGTTTGAATGAAAGGTTTATAGATCCTTAGCAGGGTTATAGTACCTGGTTGTATTGCATAAGAGTAAGGGAAGATAAATAACTGCGCATTTTTATTATTTAAATTGAGTGATTCAAACTGACGTATGTTTGTAAGGTTTGAGTGATTCAACTGTGTTTGCAGGTCTGAGTTTTTGCAGGTCTGAGTGATTCAGGTTTGCAGGTCTGAGTGATTCGAACTGACGTATGTTTGCAGGTTGATTCGAACTGACGTATGTTTGCAGGTCTGAATGTTTGACTGAACTGATATGTTTGCAGGTTTGATTGATTCAACTGACGTATGTTTGAAGGTTTGAGTGATTCGAACTGATGAGTGATTCGAACTGATGTTTGCAGGTTTGAGGTTGATGATTCGAACTGACGTATGTTTGCAGGTCTGAATTCGAACTGGTTTGTTTGAGGTTTGATGATTCGAACTGATGTATGTTTGCAGGTTTGAGCTTATGAGGTTTGAGTGATTCGAACTGATATGTTTGCATTTGAGTGATTCGAAGATGTTTTTGAGGTTTGAGTGAGTGATCGAACTGATGTATGTTTGAAGGTTTGAAGACAAGTTTGCAGGTTTGAGTCTTGATTATGTTTGCAGGTTTGAGTGATTCGAACTGATGTATGTTTGCGAACCGTATGATTGTGGTACATTAGGTATTAAGTCGATGTACTAATACCAAGTTTGTATGACCTTCGGGTAAATAACAGGTGTGAGACCTAGGTTATGTTTTGAAACGGTAAAGGAGAAGTGCACGGTGTTTACTAGACAGTGGCTAGATTGGGACACATCCTAAGGCAGCACACAATTGAACCTGATCATTTATAATGTATTCAAATTAAAACAAGTAATTGAAATACATTAGACAATGGCTAATCAGGAGGCAGAGAAGGTGTTGAAAACATTGAAATCAGCATTAGAGACCAATGGAGGAAAAGAGAGAAAGAAAGGAGAAAAATTATACAGACGATGGATAGAAGAGGGCAGTATTGCCGCGCCCAACGGGCTCCCAGTCGACGGGGAGCCCGCTTAAATACTGGTGACATAACGAAAAACATAGACTAAAATTCATTCTGATTGTAATTCAAATATTTATAGCATCCAACCCGGAAGCCAGCCACACCAATGTGTCGGAGGAAACACCGTGCACCTGGCAACCTTGGCTAGCGTGCACTGCGCCCGGCCCGCCACAGGTGTTGCTGGTGCGCGATGAGACAAGGACATCCCTACCGACCAAGCACTCCCTAACCCGGACGACGCTAGGCCAATTGTGCATCGCCCCTTGGACCTCCCGGTCGCGGCCGGTTACGACAGAGCCTGGGCGTGAACCCAGAGTCTCTGATAGCACAGCTGGCGCTGCCGTACAGCGCCCTTAACCATCCGGGAGGCTGAGACATGATATCTTAAAGGGGTACACTCACATATGAAATATTACACGTTTTTATTTTCTGAGTCTTAATTAAATAGGTGAAATCTTTTGATAAAGGAATGTTGTTTAATATAGTAAAAAACACTTCTTTGGGGGGGTGGTATGACTTATGACCTCCATTGTAACTTTCCTTTGTGGTCTGATCAGCCTCATTGGAAAGCCATTTGGATGGAGAATCTAGGGTCATTTGCAATACTGATATTAAGGTAATTTAATACCAAAAGGCAGTGAAAATTACATTATAGTGTCATTATATTTTCTCTGATGAATGTGGTGTGAAAATGAGCTAGGATAAGTTTTAATTATGGTAGACTCATGTTAAGTATTTGGGACATATTTTGAGCCAACAGGGCTGGGAAGAAATTGAGATATTTGTGTTTGGTTTTAACACCTGTGTATACGAGGGTGCCAGTGTACCTGTGTAATGGGGGAGGGTGTCCATATGGGGATTACATGATAACCAATTTAGGACAGTTCTGGGATTGGAGAAGAGGGTATCCTTAGAGCATAGGGGATCCCACAAAGGTGGATAGTTTTTCCATGATATGGGGAAACCTGGGAGCACTGTTGAACTCTGTAAAGGTGATGACATCCTACTAACCATCAAAACTATTAAGCTCTCTGATGCAGGCACTTACACCCTCGGACTACAAAGGACCGGGACAGACACGATGGGTGTGTTTTCTATTAAGGTGCTGCCAAAACCACAGAGGTCCCAGACGAACTTGAGCCAGACACACTCCTCTTCCACCCCTGGACCGAGCCTGCCACCCACCACCACTGTGTCAAATCCCATTCAGGTAATTAACGTTAGAGACTATTCAGCTATTGATCAATTAGGCACCGAGACTGGTTTTGATGGTAGGGACAATTTGTGGCTGTCTTATATGAGGTATACAGCTAAGACCCTGAAAAGAAAGGACTGCATTGTATGTGGTCATGCTAGACCTGTTCTGGCTACACACCCATTTGCTATAGGAGAAGGAGAGGGGTGCTTGTGTATTCTGAGAAGTTTTTACCAGGATAAGCCCAATTCAACCCTCTGTTCCTCTTTGAGCCTTGTGTTTCCTACAATATCTCCTCATCGGGCCCCTTGGGGTGTTAAGGCATATGGGGGCAATTACAGTTGCATCACGGGTACAGGTAGTGGCATGGACTATGGGAGATTGCCTGAAGCTGATTGCAGCAGTAACATAACCATTAATGTCACTTGGCCAGGTGCAGGTCTAAACCAAACTAGTGGTCTGGCTGATGTGTGGTGGATATGTGGACCCAAAAGAGTACTGAGACCCATTCTTAGAGGAGACTGGCAAGGTACGTGTGCTCTGACCAGTTTGATAATTCCACTGACCATTGTTGATGTTACTGCTGAACAGCTGTTGGGTTCTGTATCCAGGGGCCTGAAACATTCCATCCCATGGGAGACATAGACGTAGTGCTCCATGGACGGAGGATGTAGTTGACAGCCTCCAGTATTTAAGCTGCAGTAGTTTATGTGTCTGGGGGCTAGGGTCAGTTTGTTATATCTGGAGTACTTCTCCTGTCCTATTCGGTGTCCTGTGTGAATCTAAGTGTGCGTTCTCTAATTCTCTCCTCTCTTTCTTTCTCTCTCTCGGAGGACCTGAGCCCTAGGACCATGCCCCAGGACTACCTGACATGATGACTCCTTGCTGTCCCCAGTCCACCTGGCCGTGCTGCTGCTCCAGTTTCAACTGTTCTGCCTTATTATTATTGACCATGCTGGTCATTTATGAACATTTGAACATTTTGACCATGTTCTGTTATAATCTCCACCCGGCACAGCCAGAAGAGGACTGGCCACCCCACATAGCCTGGTTCCTCTCCAGGTTTCTTCCTAGGTTTTGGGCTTTCTAGGGAGTTTTTCCTAGCCACCGTGCTTCTACACCTGCATTGCTTGCTGTTTGGGGTTTTAGGCTGGGTTTCTGTACAGCACTTTGAGATATCAGCTGATGTACGAAGGGCTATATAAATACATTTGATTTGATTTGATTTTACATACACAATAATCTGTTGGGTGTGCCGGTGGGGGTTCCTCATGAGTTTCAGGCCTTGGGTAGGAATGATGGACTCTGGCACTTACTACCTATTATAGGTCCAGCCATAGTGGATGCAAGACAGACTGCATGGATAAATTATATCTACTATAATCAACAGCGTTTTGTGAATTACTCCCGTGATGCACTCACTGGTATGTCTGAACAGCTGGAGGCCACATCTAGGGTTGCCAGACAGAATAGACTTGCTTTGGATATGCTTCTTGCCAGTCAGAGGGGTGTCTGTAAGATGTTTGGTGAACAATGTTGCACGTTTATTCCTAATAACACCAGTCCAGATGGTAGTATATCTAAGGCCCTTAGTGGGCTTGATGCACTATCTGCTGAGATGAGGACCATGGCGGGGGTGGAGGAGTCTGGACTGTTCTCTTGGTTGGGAGCCTGGTTTGGTAAGTACACTGATATGGTGGTTACTGGATTTCTGACCCTAATTCTTGTATTTTTATTATTGATGTGTTGTGCTGCTTGCATCATACCGTGTTTTAAGAAGTCTGTTACAGATGTGAAGGCTTCAGGCATGATGCCTTTGCTTGATGCTCCAGTTGGAGATGCTGATACTGAATCAAGCTTTCAGGGGAGGATGAGACTGACTGAGGATGACCCATGGTATGCTGTGGGTGAGGTAGTAGAATAAATATTACGTTTTTGTTTTATGATAAGTTCTTTCCAGTATGTTTGTTCTCCCTGTTGTGAAGGTTTGGAGTCCCTGGGTGGCATGAAGCCCAACTGGTACAGGATAGGAGTAGCTGAGAGGACCAGATGGTTTATAATGCTTTGCTCTGCTTTACTGTTTTCCATGACCAAAGTTGTATCCTATATCTTACATATCAACAAAGTGTTATCCTGTTTTTGACCCTTATGGGTGTCAAAAGGGGGAGACAAAAGCATATATCACTTGATTTTTGTTCCATTTCTTTTGTTTCTGTAAAAAATATGTTTTATTTAACTTTGTATTATTTTCATGAAATGCTGTTAACATATTACTGTTGGGAGCACTGAAATATAGGATAATGAGTGACACCCTTGTGGGTGTCAAAAGGGGGAATCAAAAACTCCAGTTTCTATATAAATGTTAAGGGACATGCATCACTTCATTGATTCAAAATAAAGGTTTAAAGTTCCTGGGTTCATCAGCAACCTAGTATATCGGATGGTGTGGTTAAACCCCACAGGGGTGTAAAAAGGGAGATTATGAGGATTGTGTTATGCACTATAGCCCGTTACCATATGTGATTGAATATTATCTGCTGTGACAGGCCGGCTCGGAAGCAGGAACTACCGAGTATATTTTAATATTTTTCTCAGGAACAAGTCAGTTCTGTTTTGCCCTGTGGTGGGACAGAGAGCCCGTATATACAAACAATGCATTTACCACTTATTGCTTAGCCTCATTGTCATATTTATCCTGATACCAGATTCGAATTGACGCAACCCTGACACGAGTGAAAAAATAGAGGGAAAAACCAAAAATAAACGGTAATTAAAAAGTAAAACCCGTAAAGTTGTCATGTAGCAAAGTAGGCAAAACACACAGCAACAAGTCAGAAAGTTGTGACTGAAAATGGCTTCAGAAATAAAGGTGAAAATGCTGTTTGAGGTATCATGTGATGCTACTAGCATAAATGGACCAACACTGAGCAAATGTAGCTTAAGTCAAATGGCAATTTGAAACACAGGGGTCAGAGTAATATTGCTGGCGCATTGATATAATGCTAAATAAATGTTGCCATCACCCCAGTTACTCAAGTCAGGTCATAGACCTCAACTCCAAGTAGGAACCACCAAAACAATACAGAGGACACAAGTATTACAGTTAATGTTTAATTGAGCCAAAACAAGCAAATGCAGTTACAGACTGGACTAGAGTACCCATGAACTCTTGCATGTCCCACGTCAGATATCCATGTCGTCGCCGGACGGGCCGGTCGCAGCTTCAGAGGTGGCGTCGTCAGAGGACGGGCCGGTCGCAGCTTCAGAGGTGGCGTCGTCAGAGGACGGGCCGGTCGCAGCTTCAGAGGTGGCGTCGTCAGAGGACGGGCCGGTCGCAGCTTCAGAGGTGGCGTCGTCAGAGGACGGGCCGGTCGCAGCTTCAGAGGTGGCGTCGTCAGAGGACGGGCCGGTCGAGGTGGCGTCGCAGCTTTCAGAGGTGGCGTCGTCAGAGGGGCGTCGGTGGCGTCGTCAGAGGACGGGCCGGTCGCAGCTTCAGAGGTGGCGTCGTCAGAGGACGGGCGAGGTCGCAGAGGACTCGCAGCAGAGGTGGCGTCGTCAGAGGACGGGCCGGTCGCAGCTTCAGAGGTGGCGTCGTCAGAGGACGGGCCGGTCGCAGCTTCAGAGGTGGCGTCGTCAGAGGACGGGCCGGTCGCAGCTTCAGAGGTGGCGTCGTCAGAGGACGGGCCGGTCGCAGCTTCAGAGGTGGCGTCGTCAGAGGACGGGCCGGTCGCAGCTTCAGAGGTGGCGTCGTCAGAGGACGGGCGCAGCTTCAGAGGTGGCGCGTCAGCTTCGCAGCTTCAGAGGTGGCGTCGTCAGAGGACGGGCCGGTCGCAGCTTCAGAGGTGGCGTCGTCAGAGGACGGGCGGTCGCAGCTTCAGAGGTGGCGTCGTCAGAGGACGGGCCGGTCGCAGCTTCAGAGGTGGCGTCGTCAGAGGACGGGCCGGTCGCAGCTTCAGAGGTGGCGTCGTCAGAGGACGGGCCGGTCGCAGCTTCAGAGGTGGCGTCGTCAGAGGACGGGCCGGTCGCAGCTTCAGAGGTGGCGTGGCGTCGTCAGAGGACGGGCCGGTCGCAGCTTCAGAGGTGGCGTCGTCAGAGGACGGGCCGGTCGCAGCTTCAGAGGTGGCGTCGTCAGAGGACGGGCCGGTCGCAGCTTCAGAGGTGGCGTCGTCAGAGGACGGGCCGGTCGCAGCTTCAGAGGTGGCGTCGTCAGAGGACGGGCCGCAGCTTCAGAGGTGGCGTCAGAGGACGGGCAGAGGAGGTGGCGTCGTCAGAGGACGGGCCGGTCGCAGCTTCAGAGGTGGCGTCGTCAGAGGACGGGCCGGCTTCAGAGCTTCAGAGGTGGCGCGTCAGAGGACGGGCCGGTCGCAGCTTCAGAGGTGGCGTCGTCAGAGGACGGGCCGGTCGCAGCTTCAGAGGTGGCGGGCCGGTCGCAGCGTCAGAGGTGGCGTCGTCACCAGATGGGCCGGTCGCAGCTTCAGTGGCGTCGTCAGAGGACGGGCCGGTCGCAGCTTCAGAGGTGGCGTCGTCAGAGGACGGGCCGGTCGCAGCTTCAGAGGTGGCGTCGTCAGAGGACAGGCCGGAGGTGGCGCAGCGGGCCAGTTCAGAGGTGGCGTCACCAGAGGGCCGGTCGCAGCTTCAGAGGTGGCGTCGTCAGAGGACGGGCCGGTCGCAGCTTCAGAGGTGGCGTCGTCAGAGGACGGGCCGGTCGCAGCTTCAGAGGTGGCGTCGTCAGAGGACGGGCCGGTCGCAGCTTCAGAGGTGGCGTCGTCAGAGGACGGGCCGGTCGCAGCTTCAGAGGTGGCGTCGTCAGAGGACGGGCCGGTCGCAGCTTCAGAGGTGGCGTCGTCAGAGGACGGGCCGGTCGCAGCTTCAGAGGTGGCGTCGTCAGAGGACGGGCCGGTCGCAGCTTCAGAGGTGGCGTCGTCGGAGGACGGGCCGGTCGCAGCTTCAGAGGCAGCGTCAGGGCCGGTCGCAGCGTCAGAGGTCGTCGGAGGACGGGCCGGTCGCAGCTTCAGAGGTGGCGTCGTCAGAGGACGGGCCGGTCGCAGCTTCAGAGGTGGCGTCGTCAGAGGACGGGCCGGTCGCAGCTTCAGAGGTGGCGTCGTCAGAGGACGGGCCGGTCGCGGTCGCAGCTTCAGAGGTGGCGTCAGAGGTGGCGTCAGAGGAAGGGCCGGTCGCAGCTTCAGAGGTGGCGTCGTCAGAGGACGGGCCGGTCGCAGCTTCAGAGGTGGCGTCGTCAGAGGACAGGCCGGTCGCAGCTTCAGAGGTGGCGTCGTCACCAGACGGGCCGGTCGCAGCTTCAGAGGTGGCGTCGTCAGAGGACGGGCCGGTCGCAGCTTCAGAGGTGGCGTCGTCAGAGGACGGGCCGGTCGCAGCTTCAGAGGTGGCGTCGTCAGAGGACGGGCCGGTCGCAGCTTCAGAGGTGGCGTCGTCAGAGGACGGGCCGAGTCGGGCAGCGTCAGAGGTGGCGTCGTCAGAGGACGGGCCGGTCGCAGCTTCAGAGGTGGCGTCGTCAGAGGACGGGCCGGTCGCAGCTTCAGAGGTGGCGTCGTCAGAGGACGGGCCGGTCAGAGGTGGCGTCGTCAGGACGGGCCGGTCGCAGCTTCAGAGGTGGTCGTCAGAGGACGGGCCGGTCGCAGCTTCAGAGGTGGCGTCGTCAGAGGACGGGCCGGTCGCAGCTTCAGAGGTGGCGTCGAGGACGGGCCGGTCAGAGGGTGGCGGGCCGGTCGCAGCTTCAGAGGTGGCGTCGTCAGAGGACGGGCCGGTCGCAGAGGTGGCGTCAGAGGTGGCAGAGGACGGGCCGGTCGCAGAGGTGGCGTCGTCAGAGGACGGGCCGGTCCAGAGAGGTGGCGTCGTCAGAGGACGGGCCGGTCGCAGCTTCAGAGGTGGCGTCGTCAGAGGACGGGCCGGTCGCAGCTTCAGAGGTGGCGTCGTCAGAGGACGGGCCGGTCGCAGCTTCAGAGGTGGCGTCGTCAGAGGACGGGCCGGTCGCAGCTTCAGAGGTGGCGTCGTCAGAGGACGGGCCGGTCGCAGCTTCAGAGGTGGCGTCGTCAGAGGACGGGCCGGTCGCAGCTTCAGAGGTGGCGTCGTCAGAGGACGGGCCGGTCGCAGCTTCAGAGGTGGCGTCGTCAGAGGACGGGCCGGTCGCAGCAGTGGCGTCGTCAGAGGACATGCGCCTCAGCTTCTCCTCAGAGGACAGGGCATAATTTGCCAGAGAAATACCATGGTTTGGAGAAGCTTGGGATTCTACTTCATTGGTCTCTAAATACTCTTGAGAGAAAACAAAAGGAACAGTTGGGTATTCTACAGCAACACATCTGTTCTACACGGTCTAGGCCAAATTGCTAATCGAATTTTGAGCAACATGAACCCAACAGGTTTCAAAGTATACGTTTCAGGCCGTACCTTCTCTGGCTTGTTTAGCGTTAGACCCTATGGATCGGAGCAAGGCCAGGGCATGCACAATGGAGACGTCATTTGATGACAGCTCTGAAAAATGTAGGTTAAGGTACACAAGCAAAAGGTTTGACAGCATTATTTAGACCGAGTTACTCTATGCTGTTGAATGAGTGTCAAACACAGCAGCACCATAGACAGTGACAAAGAACATAGCTAGAAGGGTTGTGGAAATAAACAATTACCTCCAAGTCTCCTCTGCAGAGAGACTTGATCTTGCTTCTGGGACTTTCCAACAGGGTAACAAGAAACTGAGGAGAAAGTGTTGACAGAAGTTGAGTTCGCACAAAATAGCTACATATATTAATAGCAGTGAAGAATAAAAGATGACCAACGCGAAGATACAGACAGTCAAATATTAATACCCAACTTATAAAGTTAAGCATATTTACCAAACAAATCCCTTAAACATTAGTGAACCAACCTTTGACAACCCCCACAGTCATCACAACGAGCAGCAATTCTCTCACACCTCCCATGATCATGAAAATAATCTGTGTTATCAACAGGTAATGTCTTCCCATGGCCTGTATGAGGCTTATATAGGCCACTAATGACCGTTTACCTGACAAACATGGCTTAACGATCAATTAACAAGCTTGATTGAGTTGTTACGTTCAGATAGAAATAGACCATGTAGAACATATGTTGATTCTTATCAAGTTGGTGGGCAGGCAATCTTTTCTACTCCATATATTGCATTTATATCTGTAATGATTAACCCTAATGGTCTCAGATCAGCAGTAGAAAGAAGTAGGCCTAATTATTTTAGGTGTAATCTTCAAAGATATTAGGGGAAATAAACACTGTACCCAAATCCACGTTTTACAATGCTCCTGGGAAATGGGTAGGCCTCCACCTATAGTCCTTCACAGTTTTACAGGTGTGATATATTTATTTATTTACATAGATCACATACATAAATAAATATGTTAGCTGTAGGTAGCGTTGAGATCAAATTCCCATATTCTATTGCTACTAAACATATATCATGTTTTCCTCATTTGCTCTGTAGGAGGTTCGTCATATGAAGGACATTCAAGTGGATGTGACCCCGAACCTGCAATAGGGGCTCAGTGAGGTGACAGACATCCTGTAATGGATCTCCAGCTAGTGTCTGAGGACCTGGAGAAGGCTGTGTCTACAGCTGTGGGGCAGGACAAGTATGGTAACCTAACCTCACTGTATGAAGGATTTTATTGTTATGGATAGTCATCTCTAATCTGTTCAAATATCACTGTTGTTGATAACACACATTACCAAAATGATTCACACTTGTCTTCCTATTTCCACATAATCTGTCATGGTTCCCCACCCCAACAGGGCATAAAACCAACCTCTCTTTATTGCTACTGCTTTTCTTCTAACCCTGAATGGCAACATTTTATCCTAGTACACAAGCATGTCACTTTATCCATCCACACCCACTCTACTGCCGCATGGCCACTGCGGCTGAGACTTTCACCCTCTCGTTACAGGTATAGCAGGTAACCAACCCCACCCGGGTCTTACCCCCTAGGACTTACCCTTTGCTACCGGCTACCACCGGTCGTAATACAATGGGACTACTGAATAAGCTCAGGCTTTCTAGGTTCGTACCCTATAATTGGTTCAGCCTACGACTCTCATCTCCCCAAGATGTCAGAATTAGTGATAGCGGGTGTAGGAACTGTGCCGACCTTGTTTCTGTTTCACTGATTCGGAATCTCTAGTTCGACTGCAAATCGCGGTGAATCAAATCAAATCAAATCAAATGTATTTATATAGCCCTTCGTACATCAGCTGATATCTCAAAGTGCTGTACAGAAACCCAGCCTAAAACCCCAAACAGCAAGCAATGCAGGTGTAGAAGCACGGTGGCTAGGAAAAACTCCCTAGAAAGGCCAAAACCTAGGAAGAAACCTAGAGAGGAACCAGGCTATGTGGGGTGGCCAGTCCTCTTCTGGCTGTGCCGTGTGGAGATTATTACAGAACATGGCCAAGATGTTCAAATGTTCATAAATGACCCGCATGGTCAAATAATAATAATCACAGGCAGAACAGTTGAAACTGGAGCAGCAGCACAGCCAGGTGGACTGGGGACAGCAAGGAGTCATCATGCCAGGTAGTCATGAGGCATGGTCCCAGGGCTCATGTCCTCCTCCGAGAGAGAAAGAAAGAGTGAAAGAGAGAATTAGAGAGAGCATACTTAAATTCACACAAAAAAAAGCAGTACTAAGGTCTAGGAGCACGAGGACAGATGCAGAGCCTCGGTCTGATGCCATTAAAAGATCATTTACCACCTTCACAAGTGCAGTCTCAGTGCTATGATGGGGTCTAAAACAGACTGAAGCATTTTGTATTCATTGTTTGTCTTCAGGAAGGCAGTGAGTTGCTGCGCAACAGCCTTTTCTAAAAACATTGAGAGGAATGGAAGATTCGATATAGGCCGATAGTTTTTTATATTTTCTGGGTCAAGGTTTGGCTTTTTCAAGAGAGGCTTTATTACTGCCACTTTTAGTGAGTTTGGTACACATCCGGTGGATAGAGATCCGTTTATTATGTATTTATTATGTCCAAGCACAAGAAGCAGCTCTTTCAGTAGTTTAGTTGGAATAGGGTCCAGTATGGAACGTTTAGAGGCCATGATCATTTTCATCGTTGTGTCAAGAGATATAGTACTAACACACTTGAGTGTCTCTCTTGATCCTAGGTCCTGGCAGAGTTGTGCAGACTCAGGACAAATGAGCTTTGAAGGAATACGCAGATTTAAAGAGGAGTCCGTAATTTGCTTTCTAATAATCATCTTTTCCTCAAAGAAGTTCATGAATTTATTACTGCTGAAGTGAAAGCCATCCTCTCTTGGGGAATGCTGCTTTGTAGTTAGCTTTGCGACAGTATCAAAAACGAATTTCGGATTGTTCTTATTTTCCTCAATTAAGTTGGAAAAATAGGATGATCGAGCAGCAGCAAGGGCTCTTCGATACTGCACGGTACTGTCTTTCCAAGCTAGTCGGAAGACTTCCAGTTTGGTGTGGCGCCATTTCCGTTCCAATTTTCTGGAAGCTTGCTTCAGAGCTCGGGTATTTTCTGTATACCAGGGAGCTAGTTTCTTATGAGCAATGTTTTTAGTTTTTTAGGGTTGCAACTGCATCTAGGGTATTGCTCAAGGTTAAATTGAGTTCCTCAGTTAGGTGGTTAACTGATTTTTGTCCTCTGGCGTCCTTGGGTAGACAGAGGGAGTCTGGAAGGACATCAAAGAATCTTTGTGTCGTCTGTGAATTTATAGCACGACTTTTGATGTTCCTTGGTTGCGGTCTGAGCAGATTATTTGTTGCAATTGCAAACGTAATAAAATGGTGGTCCGATAGTCCAGGATTATGAGGAAAAACATTAAGATCCACAACATTTATCCTATGGGACAAAACTAGGTCCAGAGTATGACTGTGACAGTGAGTAGGTCCAGAGACATGTTGGACAAAACCCACTGAGTCGATGATGAAAGCCTTTTGGAGTGGGTCTGTGGACTTTTCCATGTGAATATTAAAGTCACCAACAAATTTGAATATTATCTGCTATGACTACAAGGTCCGATAGGAATTCAGGGAACTCAATGAGGAACGCTGTATATGGCCCAGGAGGCCTGTAAACAGTAGCTAAAAAAGTGATTGAGTAGGCTACATAGATTTCATGACTAGAAGCTCAAAAGATGAAAACGTCTTTTTTTTTTTTTTGTAAATTTAAATCTGCTATCGTAAATGTTAGCAACACCTCCGCAGGATGCACGGGGATATGGTCACTAGTGTAGCCAGGAGGTGAGGCCTCATTTAACACAGTAAATTCATCAAGCTAAAGCCATGTTTCAGTCAGGCCAATCACATCAAGATTATGATAAGTTCATTGACTATAATTGCCTTTGAAGTAAGGGATCTGACATTAAGTAGCCCTATTTTGAGATGTGAGGTATCATGATCTCTTTCAATAGTGACAGGAATGGAGGAGGTCTTTATCCTAGTGAGATTGCTAAGGCGAACACCGCCACGTTTAGTTTTGTCATGATGGAAAAATACAGAATAACATGAAGACAGGACCTGTGCAATGAGTTGGGGGGCACAATCAGAACGTAGTGTTGCGAGAACAAACAGTCTTTTGTTAGATAACAGGAGCTAGGTTCCTTAACTGCATATTCTACACAGCTACAACGACTGACCGCTGAAGCGCTTAGGGGGCTGGGACCAGCCTCTGCGCCAACAATCAACGATAGGCTGGGTGAGTCTAAACCACGCCCAGTCTCTACTCTGACAGGCCGGCTCGGAAGCAGGAACTACTTCTGTCATCAGAGTATATTATAATATCTTTGTTAGGAACAAGTCAGTTCTCTGTTTTGCCCTACGAGGTGGGACAGAGAGCCCGTATATACGAAAATTGCATTTACCACTTATTGCTTAGCTAATAAAAAATACATAGCATACAATCGGTGACTCATTGTCATATTTATCCTGATACCAGATTCGAATTGACACAACCCGTACAATTGGTGACACCGAACGTGATCTGGTGAAGGACTTCGCTGGACATTGGTGTGCCAGCCGATTGGCCAGTACTGTCGTCGGACGCTGTCGTCGGACGGTGTGTCTCACAAATCCTGACCGGTCAACTAAAAAAGGTAAGCAGACACCTGTTGTGAAAAACTAAAGTTCTGCACATTGGCGTTATCCAAATTTAGTTTTGTGAGACACCTGTTTGATGTATGTAACCAAATTCTATTAATTTATATTGGTAAAGGATCATGAGGAATACATAGTGGTAAATGCAATTTTGAACTGATCGATCGCTCTTATGGTATAACAACTAATGTAATGTACTAAATGGGTCGGTTGGTGTAACGCGTACCCAGTTGTTTGAATGACGGTGAATCAGATCGGTTAAAGGAATTTACTAGTGTGTGTGTGAGCAGGATCGCAATGTAACAATGAATGCTGTGTACTGGTGTGCATGAGGACATTTTTCTAGTATAAATGGATATTTACTTTGGGTAAATTTAGAGTGAGTGCAGTACTACTGGGATATAAGTGGGCGCGCTGTATCAGAGTGAATGATCTACGGATAGAATTTGCAGGCCAACAAATTAAAAAGACCTGTGTTACATTGGATGGTTGCTGAAGCATATGTAGTACATTAGATATTTCAGTTGTAGCTGGTATCAAGTTTGAATGAAAGGTTTATAGATCCTTATAAGGGTTATAGTACCTGGTTGTATTGCATAAGAGTAAGGGAAGATAAATAACTGCACATTTTTATTATTTAAATTGAGTGATTCAAACTGACGTATGTTTGTAAGGTTTGAGTGATTCGAACTGATGTATGTTTGCAGCTTTGAGTGATTCGAACTTACGTATGTTTGTAAGGTTTGAGTGATTCGAACTGATGTATGTTTGAAGGTTTGAGAGAGTCGAACCGTATGATTGTGGTACATTAGGTATTAAGTCGATGTACTAATACCAAGTTTGTATGACCTTCGGGTAAATAACAGGTGTGAGACCTAGGTTATGTTTTGAAACGGTAAAGGAGAAGTGCACGGTGTTTACTAGACAGTGGCTAGATTGGCACACATCCTAAGGCAGCACACAATTGAACCTGATCATTTATAATGTATTCAAATTAAAACAAGTAAT